>NC_056727.1:345141119-345171119 GCF_019279795.1 Protopterus annectens
AGAGATTGGCCCTTTAGGGGATGAGAGGGGGGTAAAGTTAGCACTGAACCTATCTGCCAGGATGTTGGCAATATCAGTTGGTTCTGTATATTTAGTGCCATTGTGCTGTATCTCAGAGCAGATCTGAGTGTTGCCATTGAGGTTCTTGACATATCTATAGAATGCTTTGTGGTTGTCTTTAGAGTCAGTGGCGATTTTGTTTTCATAACTAGTTTTGGAGGATTTTATGAGGGATCTCAGCTTCTTACTGAGGCTGACAATGGAGTTTCTCCAATCATGGGATTTTACTCTTTTTTGCAACAGTTTCTTTCTTCTGTTGTAGAGTTTGTTTATGGCAGGGCACCACCGGATTGGCTTTATTTTTTTGGAGGATAGCATCTTGGTTCTGTTAGGGATTGAATGATCCATGCACTTGTGTAAGTGCTTATAAAGTGCATTTGTGTAGGATTCAGCAGTCATACCTCTATTGTCCATCAGCATGGTGTTGTGAAGTTTGCCACTTCTGTCTTAAGAAGTGAGAAGTTGGCTTTGGAGAACTTTTTTTACGGTGGTTTCCCTAATGGGGGTGGGGGGGTGGGGGAGGGATGTAGATGTCTAGGGTGATTAGCTTGTGGTCGTATCTGATCAACGAGGAATTGACCTCTGGTGTGGAGCACCAGTTGCCCATATTGGTAATGGCCAGGTCTAGGATATTGCTGCCCCTGGTGGGGGTGTGGATAAGTTGATCCAAGGCATTGGAATTTATGAATTCCAGAAAATGTTGAGCACAAGAGTTGGTACATGAGTAGTTTTCACAGTTAATGGTGGGGTAGGTGAAATCACCCATTATTAGGGTGTTAGGTAGTACCTAATATTTTCCAGTATATCAAGAAATGAGGAGTGGGAATCCTGCAGCATGGTGGGGGATCTGTGGAAAGCTACAATTTGGATTGCGGTCTTTGACCAGAATTAGTTGCACTTGGATAATCTCGAATGCATTATGCTAAGCAACTAGCCTGGAGGTGTGGATATCCTTAATGAATATGGACATGCCTCCACCTTTAGCGTTTTGGTCCAGGTTAGGTGGCCGAAAGGTGTGGTATGAATTATAGCCTGGTAATGCAGGGGTACTCTCTGGAGCTTTGAACCTGGTCTCTGTCACTGCACTGATGTCGATGTTCTCCATTTTAAGGAGTGTCTCGAGTGAGTGCATTTTGAGGTTTAGACATCTAGCATTGAGTAGCAATACCCTCAGATTTTGCTGGCTTGTACCTGTTATGGTGGTGAATTTGTCATTTGAACCTTGCTTAAAAAAGGCGCTATAGGGGTGGCAAGAGCCTTAGCCAATCTCCGGAATCGCATGGGCGACAGGTGCAGGCCACCTCTTGCAAAGCATCGTGGTTTGTTGATCATGTCATCCCAGGCAGACAGATGCTGGATCCCCTTAGAATGACACCAGAAGCTTAGCCAATTGTTGAAGTCAATCATTTTGTCTTTGTACTGTGGTATCATTCTGAGTGATGGTAGGATGCTACTCAAGGCTAGGGTCATACCTGCCTGGGCTACAAGATCGGACAGCTCCTCCATGTCCCTTTTCATGTAGTCCAGGGAGGTATGTCTCAGGTCATTCACACCAACATGGACAATGGCAGAGTTATATTTGTACTTGTTGTGGAGTGACCTGAGTGCATGCATTATGTGTCGGATCCTGGCACCCAACAGACAGCTGATGGTAACTTTTTCCTTGTTTAGCCTGGTAAGTGGAACATCAGTGTGCCTGACTCTCGAGTCACCTATGACTAGAGTGTTGGGGACATTGTTATGCCTTATGGGCTGTGGTTGAGTGGCACACTGAGTTTGTGGGCTATGTGTCATTTGGGTTGTGTTGGGGGTGGAGGTTACTTGTATTTCTGCTTTGGAGGTCCCTGTTGCTTGGGCAGGTTTTTACTGAGAGCCTCCATGAATGTAGGTGTGTGTTTTGTGCTTTTATGTGTGTATTTTGGTGGTGTAGGTTTTGAAGGACTATATGATGAGTGTGGTGTGGTGCAAGTATTTACCTTCTTCTCTTGACTGTCTAGTTCAGTATTGGGTGAAGACAGCTTTGCTTCCAGTTTGGCTATATAAGTGCATCTCTCACAGGTTGTAGTGTTGGGTGGTAGGAGGAGAGGGTTGTCTGTGTACATGAGGGAATTGCTGCATTGCCCCAAGATGCCCAGATTCATCAGGTAGATAGGAGAAAACACCAGCAGCAGACCCTTAGACATGCCTGGATAGGTGCTCATTTATTAAGTACTAGAAACTGTTTTCCTCTAGACAAGTCAGGAAAGTTGAGTGCTTTAGTAATTTATAGCTTATTTAGTGCTTACAACAAGTTCTGAACAAGTGCTGATCTTAAAGAAACAGACTTGAGTGCGGAAACTAAAAAACTGGCTAGTTCTAAGAAACAAAATTAAGCTAGAAGGCTTCCCTCCAACATAGAAAAGCTTGGGGTCTCAGAAGCCCGCAAACAGTCCTGGACACAGCAAATCTGTATCCAGGCTACACTACCCACAGGAAAGGCAGGAAACAAGCTTAGAATTTTTTTAAAGTGGAAAGACAGAAAGGAGGAGCAGAAACTAAGTGGCTTGACCTTCTCAAATATTCTCCCCGTATTAGGCAGAATGAGGTAATAACATTAGAGTGGGAGGAGTGCCCCAGATCAGATTTACAGCAGGGGTGGGCAACTGCAAAGCCACCAACTATAACAACAGCATACAGCAAATAGGGAGGGAGGGTGGGAAACAAACTGCAGACATGTTAATAACAGCAGAAAAGCAGCACTGAGCCTTTAAATGAAAGGTCTAAACAGATAAAGGCGCCTCTAGAGAAAGCTTTCAACTGCAAACAAGTTATATGACACACTCCTTGGCGGAGATCAGAATCAACCAACCCAAACAGATGCTTAATAAAAGTGGACAATTTCCAGTTAATAGCTCACACACAGTGAAACTAGCTAGAAAAGTATGTAGTAGACAAAGTGCTATAAATAACTCGAAAAAATAAACAAAAAGACAGGATATGTATATATATATATATATATATATATATATATATATATATATATATATATATGTGTGTGTGTGTGTGTGTTTTTGGGTTTTTTTTGTCTTTTTTTTTTTTTTTAAGTCAGATTTTGCATGCGTCAAGGATGCTTCTTGGTGCATGCATAGAACTGTGTTGGTTATATTGTTTTTGACCTTTTGCAGTAGACATTGTAGTCAACATTGGCTGTTTCAGATTATATGTGGTACACCTATACATATTTACATATATATATATATATATATATATATATATATATATATATATATATATATATATATAGAGAGAGAGAGAGCGATGTGTGTGTGCATATGTACAATATACACTTAAATATATATTAAATGTATAGATACTCAGCTGTTGAAAGTTAATGTAGTTTATACCAACCATTCATGAAGCAGTGAAGTGCTCAATTTGCATTGCAAATTCAATGTCATCATTTTTTCTAAATGCCGGTATGGACTGAAGAGTGAAGGAGATCAGTCAACTGCAGCCCTTAACATTTTGCTCCTGGGGCTGCTCACTTCACCCCACCCTGCCTACCCTACAGATCCCTTTCAAGTGCATGGGAGTAGCCGCCTAAAAAGCGACAGTGACTAGGTATAGGGAATTGCACCTAGGATGGCATTGCCTGCAGTCTGAATGCAGTCAGTGGCCATGGAAGGATACCAGGGGACTGTCATCATTCGTGCACTTATATGATTCTACATGCTGCTTTCCAAGTCCATGAGTATGATTGCAGTGTGATTCCACTGGTGGTGGCCTGTCAGCACCACCTCCATATGCGATACAGGAGTTTCTAACCTCACTCCACCAGCACTGCTGAAGATGTCAGATATCAGGTAGTGGCACTGAGATTGTTGTCCCTAGATGCAGAAGTATGGCATTTTGTCAGCTTATTCAGTTAATACTCCTAGGCTCTTATAGTACTACTGTGTTACTTAACCAGTGGTAAATGTTTATTACAGCAATACATTTCCCTAGGGCACCTGCAGCATCATCAAACAATGGCAGACCAGGAAAGTATTACTATGTTTCCATTCAGCTAACATAGATTTGGTGTGTTGTCTTGCCCTTACATGTACATCATTACAGTCTCTTCACATGCTGTGAGGTCATCCATCCAACCACTTGGTATGTACACTTTTGTACTGCTGTACAATCCAAACTTGTGCATGGCACTTGAGGTTGTTTTAGTTTTATCTTATGCTCACATGTGTTATATGTGATTATATTTATGTCTCTGTCATTACAGCTCATCCACTTCCTGTATCACCCTAGGGCTCTCCCACTGACTCTGACATTGGGTATGATGTGGTGCAGGGAGAGAGCACAGGCATTAGGACACAGGACACTGTACTTGAGGTTACCTTGTCCAGCCCTGCTGTGGGCAGTCCTTCTGAACAGGGTATTTCCTTCAATGCAGAGGTCCATGAAACCAAATAGTATGATGATAATAGAGTATCAGCTGATGGATGAGACAGAGATTTTTATCAACTGTCCCCACATGCCTCTGAAAGTGGTGGTAACATGGTTCCACAGTGGATAACAGATATCCATCAAAAGGCACATGCTCATATCGTGGAGCTGTATGATTGTATTTTAAAATGTGTACACCTGCTGTTACAGTCAGATAAGTGATAATAACACCTGTATGACATCGAACAGTGTTCAGTCAATTGGTCAATAATTGCATTACACACAACTTCCATGAGTTGCACATGAGTTAGGAACAAAGGCATACTGTGGTAATGGCAGCCCTTGCTGAACAGAAAGAGTGTTTGTCATTTGCTGCATGATCTGTGAAGCAGCTTATCTTGGCTGTGCTTGAACTGTGTTGCAATACTTCTCAGACCATATGTGCCCTGACTCATATACTCTGTTCTCCCACACTGGGTAAAATGTTAACTTTTCTTACACTCACTCCCCATGACCCTTGATCATTCATGGTGCCTGTGCTGCAGTGTGCACTTGGTGCCCTTGTTGGTCACCATACTCACACACAGACACATGCTACATGAAGCACAGTATGTATAAGGGTACATACCTCTAGTCTGCCCCATGTAAGCCACCACCAGCAGAGCTACTATGCAACATCATGGGTTGAGGTTTCCTCACATAGCAGGTGCACCTTAGAATGTGGCTTGAGCCATTATTGTGGGCAACCTAGTGAATGTTAGTGTTCCCACAGCAGGTATCCCAGTGTGTGCAGTTGTTTCTCTTAACCTCTGGAGATGATGATGACTGCTGTGCCAAACACAGCATATTCTGCATGTTTGTGGTCCTTGACATGTCTGATGTTACATGCATACAAGTTTTAGCATGTGTTGCTCAAACGTTATTAGTGTATTTCTTAGTTTCAAGTATCTTGTTCACATGTACAGTGTGAATTAGGGTAAAAATGATTACCTTTATGGCATGATTCACAATGCACATCAACATTCATTCCATATGTCAATGAGTATATGTAAAGAAGTAATAAAACAAAACAAATTTTATTATAGTTTGTCACAACTGAATACACAGGCATACATGGTGAGGCACACCGGTGTTGCTCATTCAATGGCATGTTTATGTACATACTGCCATTTACTAAATTCATTTATTTAACAATTATTGATCAGGAAAGCCCAACTAGGACAGAGCCTATTTTCAGTGGGTGCCCAGGGAGAATGCTCCAGACACATGTCTTTGGAGTGGGGGAGGAAACCAGACTACCTGGAGGAAACCCATGCAAATGCAGGGAACATGCAGACTCCACACAGAAGGCACCCAAGAAGAGAATCAAACTGGAGAACCTCTTGCTGTGAGGCGACAACATTAACCACTGTAATCTCCAAACAAATAAATGAAGAGTACACCACACTGATATCCGAGCTGGAAACACTGCTTTAATAACACAATGGTAGACTAAGCACTTTCACCTGTCAATCTCAGGCTTCATCAGAGTCACCATATTCAAACATCACTTCCTTTAAATAGAGTAAAAACCTTTTGACATCACACACACAATTAATTGCTGCTCCAATTAAAAACTCATGTACATTAACACACAAATTCATTTAAAATCAAAAAAACACTTTTGTTACTACCTGATTTATAAACATGTCTATATTAAAAGACCTAATACAATAATAAATAACAAAATATATATAATTCTAACTTGTAAATTTCTACAACCATGGACTTCTGTTTCAACAAGGGGGAAACAGAGATATAATCATTAATGCCAGGTAAATTTTTGGCATTTAATCTCAATTGCCACTTAGTCTCACACAGCTCTAAGCTATTTTTCATATTATCCCCCCCCGTCACTCAACATAACCCTGTCAATAATGAAAAAAAAAAAAAAAAAAATCTTTTATAATTATGACATACTGCAGAATGGTTAAAAAGTGCACTACTCACTTTTTTGTTTTTGATGTCCCTCACATGCTCGGCTATTCTATCCTTCAATCTACATATAGTTTTTCCAACATAGAAAGCCGAGCATGTGCTACAGGTAGCTATGTATACAACATTAGAAGTAGTACATGTCCCCCGTCCAGGACATTCCAAGGTTCGTGAGTAACCCTCCACTGCAACATAAGGGCCATCACTGATGTACTTACAGTAGTTGCAACAACCATATTTGTACATACTAGACCTATAAGTGTCCCTCAATCTCGTATCATTCTTATTCAAGATATCTTTTAAATTCCTACCCCTGCCATAAACAATCCATGGTTTATCACCCAATTTGTTTTTAAGTTCCATATCAAAACTCTTGTCCCAAACAGAATTTTAAATATTTACAAGTAAAGGACAATCCTGATTATACTTCAACACCATCACAGTATTGTAGTAGCATTGAGGCTGACAGTCCCAGCCCACAAAATTGGACGAAAAGCATTACCTCTTTTCTTATATACTTCTTTTTTAATTTTCAATAACAATTTCAGGGGGTACCCACAATTGATAAACATCCTAATCAGTGTGTATATTTCACTCCTAAATTCATTATCATCAATCACAATTCTGGATATCCTACACATCTGACCTTTCACTACTCCCCGTTTCTGTTGGGGGGAATGATAACTATCATAATGAAGCAACCCATTTGAATATGTTGGCTTCTGAAAGATAGTAGAAATCAGCTTTCCTTCTTTTTTCTTGAGCAGTATGTCCAAATAGTCCATCTTCTCCCTTTTAAATCTATGAATGAAGGACAAAAAACCTGTACTTTTATTCAAAAAAGACATAAAATCTTCTGTTTCAGATTATGTCATCCATAAGATCAGTATATCATCCAAAAATCTTAGATATTTAATCATTTTGGACGTGATCCTGTACTTGAAGATAATCTCCCTCTCCCATTCCAATAAAACCACATTTGGGAAAATGGGAGCACATTTTGCCCCCATTGCCAGACCTATAGTTTGGCTGTAATATTCGCCCTCAAAGAAAAGGAAATTGTTTTTCAAAACCATTTCCATAACGTTGGTTAAAAAGTTGACCCTCATACTTGTCATCCCACCAGTCATAAATAAACATTCTTTATAGGCTTTAATATCGTTCTCATGTGGAATCATGGAAAAAAGATTAACTACATCTATAGTCAAAAAATTCACATTATCAATAGATACCACATCCTGCAACATCTCAAGACAGTGCCAGGAATCCTTCACAATATGGTCCCTAGTAGCAATAATGGGTTTCATGTAATGATCAATAAAAGCAGCTAGTATCTCCGTCTTTGAGCCCTTAGCTGCCACAATAGGTCTAAATGGTGGGCTTTCCACACACTTATGGATTTTGGGAATGCCAAACGTCACAGGAATAATGGAATCATCCACAGTCAAATATTCCAGTTCATTTCCATTGACAATATCCTGTGAAAAGGCATAAAATAATTCTATAGAAAGTAATCCAAACAGCCAATAGTGCTGGTGTCAAACGGCCTTGAATAAAACACTCCAATGGTAATCACCAACAGAATCGTGTAGTGAAAGGAAACCCTTCACAAAGTCACTCCAACTAACCAGACTTCCAAAATCACCACGCTAATTCTAGCAATGTGGAGCATAAATCCTTTAATACACAGTGAGCGCTTTCGCCATGCGGCTTCTTCAGACTGTTAAACAATAATAAAAATTCTAGCAGTTACATATATAACACATACCCTCACCCCATTGGTTTAAAAAACTCATCACATACATTCAAAATGTAAGGCAATTAATTTTGTCAACAAAGCATTCATGCAGAGCTATCTGCTTCGTACTTGCAGAAAGGTAATCCCTAAAAACATCCTATATGAACTTCTTGTAAAAACATCATTTCATCTTAGCAGCAGCAATACAAAAGGAGAAATGAATACAACAAATCATCAGTAAGAATGCGACAAACTATCCATAAAAACATACAAATGAAACTGCAGCATTGTCCTAATAAAAGCAACAAATAAACAGTGTGAAGGCACTTGATATACACATGTAACAAGAGTTAACTCCAAATCGAATTAACCTACACTAAACAGTGTGTGTATAAGTATGAGTGAATTAATCCTATACTTACTCATTCTTGACCATCCTACCCTTAAAAAACATTAAAAACTCCTAACGTTGTAAAGGAAGCTGCTTCTTCCTTTCAGCAGCCACTGCACTATTAGCACGCTGTACTGCGCTCAAAGAATGACGTCAGCCTACCCTTAAAGGGAAATATACTTCGAATTCTCGCATGCTAATAGCAGATTCTGAGGTTGTTACCTCAACTCCGATCAGATATTTATGAACGTTAAAACATACCTATTTAACACACATAACACACTAACATAATGAAAAGCGTTTCCTTAAAAGGGTTTTTCAAGAAGTGTTTATACTTCCTGTTAAAAGGTATCTAAAATACATACAGTTGGTTCATATAGTGTCAGCAAAACTAAACATAAAAATCCAATAACGTGACATCTGTAAAGTCTCGGCTAGGACCACCTGGGATAAGATCGGGAGAAAGGACGCATACGTTACCAAGGAATGAGAAGACGGGGTGAGGGGGGAAAAAGAAGGGAATAAGAAAGGGGAATAGGCAGAGGGGTGGGAAACACCAAACACAAAGCAGGAGGGAATCCATCCCTGCGTGCATGGTGCTAGTGGAGAGGAAAGCAAAGAATAATGGTGTCCACTATTGTCTTTTTTCCTCTCCTTTCCCCCTCTTCATACTCCCCCTTCACATTCCTCGTTATTCTTTGCTTTCCTCTCCACTAGCACCATTCCTTGCCATTCCTTGCTCTCCGCCCCTCCGCACATGTTTTCCTCCCCTTGTTTACTTCCTGTTCCAACATTCCTCGCTGTGTATGCCCAGTTTTTAGGTAGCACATATTGTGACCCTTGTATGGTCAGTTACAGTAGTAATATTAAGCATGATTTGACCATTTGTCGACACATGACTGGTTTTGCTTGTAAGATGTGTGGGTATGCGGTTGCAAGCGATTTTGTCAGCTGCAATGCACGCGTACCTTAACATTTAACACACGGTAAGAGTGTAAGCTATGCCTGGATCAATGGTAACGTATGCGTCCTTTCTCCCGATCTTATCCCAGGTGGTCCTAGCCGAGACTTTACAGATGTCACGTTATTGGATTTTTATGTTTAGTTTTGCTGACACTATATGAACCAACTGTATGTATTTTAGATACCTTTTAATAGGAAGTATAAACACTTCTTGAAAAACCCTTTTAAGGAAACGCTTTTCATTATGTTAGTGTGTTATGTGTGTTAAATAGGTACGTTTTAACGTTCATAAATATCTGATCGGAGTTGAGGTAACAACCTCAGAATCTGCTATTAGCATGCGAGAATTCGAAGTATATTTCCCTTTAAGGGTAGGCTGACGTCAGACCTTGAGCGACGCAGTACAGCGTGCTAATAGTGCAGTGGCTGCTGAAAGGAAGAAGCAGCTTCCTTTACAACGTTAGGAGTTTTTAATGTTTTTTAAGGGTAGGATGGTCAAGAATGAGTAAGTATAGGATTAATTCACTCATACTTATACACACACTGTTTAGTGTAGGTTAATTCGATTTAGGAGTTAACTCTTGTTACATGTGTATATCAAGTGCCTTCATACTGTTTGTTTGTTGCTTTATTAGGACAATGCTGCAGTTTCATAACGTTGTTAAAAAGTTGACCTCATACTTGTCATCCCACCAGTCATAAATAAACATTCTTTATAGCCTTTAATATCGTTCTCATGTGGCATCATGGAACAAAGATTACCTACATCCATCGTCACAAAATTCACATTATCAATAGATTACCACATCCTGCAACATCTCAAGACAGTGCCAGGAATCCTTCACAATATGGTCCCTAGTAGCAATAATGGGTTTCATGTAATGATCAATAAAAGCAGCTAGTATCTCCGTCTTTGAGCCCTTAGCTGCCACAATAGGTCTAAATGGTGGGCTTTCCACACACTTATGGATTTTGGGAATGCCAAACGTCACAGGAATAATGGAATCATCCACAGTCAAATATTCCAGTTCATTTCCATTGACAATATCCTGTGAAAAGGCTACACTTGACTTTTTTATAAAATAATTCTATGTCAATCCTAGAATAAGCATAATTAATCTCATTACGGGAAACTCTGGTATAGGTGGATGAATCATTTAAAATTTCAAACATCTTTGAACTATAATCAAAGTTTGACATCACCACCATCCCACCCCCTTTATCGGGTTTCATAAATCTAACCCTTCTGTCATTTTTAATCTCATGTAATGCTTCCCTTTCATTTTTACTTAAATTGTCAGTGTAATACACATTCTCCTTTAACTGCTTCCTAAATTCCGTTTCACATAGGGACTCAAAAAACATTACATTCTTATGGTAGGAAGGAATAAAAGTACTAGTTCTTTTTAGGCCCACTGAAACATACACATTATCCTGTGGAAAAAACAATTTCAAATTCAATTGTCGTGTGTATAGTCTTAAACGTAATAACAAAGAGGCAATATCCATTTTATAATGTGGAACAAACGAGAAACCTTTACTCAGCAAATTACAATGTGCAGAAGTCAATGCCAAACCAGTGAAATTGTACACCTCAAAATCCCCATTTCTGAGACTTTCAGCATTATCATGATGTTCACACTCTGTTTCATTAAATATAGTTGCATTATCAGAATTATACATACATTCTAGTATCGGTAGTTCTGTCGCCCTTTCCCCCTCCAGCCCCTCTGATTGTATGTCCATCGGTTCCACTGTCCAAACCCACTCTGGTCTGCCTGATTCCTCAGGTTCTTCGATTGTTTCGGTTCTGGGGGAGGGTTCTAAAAAAGCTTCCTCCCTAACATCCCGTGTCTTTCTCCCTTTTTAACATTGTTATTAACAGGCCTGTTCATGCTAGAGTTACCAGCCTTATTTAAATTATGTACAACATTGCTTACATTATCAGCATCCAACACATCGTTAACATCTTTATCATATAAATTAACAGGATATACATTTTCAGTTGCATAATCTTTCATGGCCCTTTTTAATTTAAACTGCTTTTTCACCATATTCTCCTTGACATATTTCTCCAAATCTATCAAGATTTTGTTGTACTTTTCTTTATATTCGAAAAACAATAAATCACTTATAATGCTTGAATTAAAAATCACAATGTCCTTTCTGAGGTTTTGCAATTTCGTATCATTGTCTTTAACAATGATATGCATTACCTCAAGTCCCGTTCTATTGTACAGTTCCACTAGTTCCTTATGCGCTGCTGAGTCATCCCAAATCCCGTTTGGTAGCTTCCACAAGCGAAGTACCTTCGGGACCTGCTTTAGTTATAAGGATTCGTTCAGGAATGCATTGTCAAGTTGTAAAGCACGATATTTCCTACACAACTTCTCAAATACAACCGACTGACTATTCAGTGAGTTCCATGACACCATCTTCATGCCCAAACTCCTTCACACTCAATACCGGGGCCGTAAACCAATCAACAAGCCCCACAGAAGTGGACGTACCAGGCGCAACTTCCGTTTGGTTAAACCGGCTGTCAGCCACAGCCGGAATATGCAAGATAAATATTTCAAACTCCTGTGTGGCTGTTAAAGGATTACCACTATCCACACCATTCATATTAGAAGCATCAGTTGACACACCAGCAGATTGCTGGTTAGAAAAACCCATACCAGGTGATTGCTGGTTAGGTATACCCAAGCCTTGTCCATGGTTTGGAGCAGCAACCAAACAAGCCAACAGCTTAGAAACGGCTTCTGAGAGCTCCTTGATCAATATTTCCATCACAGAAACAGCACAGCACAGTTCAGTTAGACCACAAGCAAAATTCAATTAAACCACAAGCAGAGCCCCAACTTCGGCAAAACAGACAGGCCACCCAAACGATAAAAAACATACAAACCTTCACCACATGAAGGGTAAAGTAAAACAATAATCTCCAAACAAAAAAATGAAGAGTGCACCACACTGATATCCGAGTTGGAAACACTGCTTTAATAACACAATGGTAGACTAAGCGCTTTCACCTGTCAATCTCAGGCTTCATCAGAGTCACCATATTCAAACATCACTTAGTTTAAATAGAGTAAAACCCTTTTGACATCACACACACAATTAATTGCTGCTCCAATTGAAAACTCGTACATTAACACAGAAATTCATTTAAAATCAAAAAACACTTTTGTTACTACTTGATTTATAAACATATCTATATTAAAAGACCTAATACATTAATAAATAAAAATATATATAATTCTAACTTATTAACCCAGCCACTGGGGATTCACAAGCCAGTGCATTTCTTTGTGCCAGTCCCAAGCTCGGATAAATGGGGAGGGTTGCATCAGGAAGGGCATCCAGCGTAAAACCTCTACCAAATTATTTATGCGGAGATCATTTCATATTTCCATACTGGATCGGTCAGGGCCCAGGTTAACAATGACCACCACCAGTACTGTTAGCCAACAGGGTGCTGGCAGAAATTGGGCTGCTGTTGGCTGAAGGAGAAGAGGAGGAGGAAGGAATGCCCAAAGGCAGGAAGAGAGGAGGAAGGTTAGGAGTGTAGTAATGAGGGTAGGAACTTTGAAAGTTGGCAGTATGACTGGTATAGGGAGAGAGCTAGCTGATATGATGGAGAGAAGGAAGGTTGATATATTGTGCGTGCAAGAGACCAGATGGAAGGGAAGTAAGGCCAGGTGTATAGGAGGTGGGTTCAAATTGTTCTATCATGGTGTGGATGGCAGGAGAAATGGGGTAGGGGTTATCCTAAACGAACAGTATGTCAAGAGTGTTTTGGAGGTGAAGAGAGTGTCTGATAGAGTAATGTTTATGAAGCTTGAAATTGATGGTGTAATGATGAATGTTGTTAGTGCATATGCTCCACAAGTTGAGTGTGCGATGGATGAGAAAAAAATTTTGGAGTGAGTTGGATGAAGTGGTGGTGAGTGTACCCAAGGGTGAGAGACTAGTGATTGGAGCAGACCTCAATGGGCATGTTGGTGAAGTGAACAGAGGGGATGAGGAAGTGATGGGTAAGTATTGTGTTAAGGAGAGGAATGCAGAAGGTCAGATGATTGTGGATTTTGCAAAAAGAATGGACATGGCTGTGGTGAATACATATTTTAACAAGAGGGAGGAGCATAGGGTGACATACAAGAGTGGAGGAAGATGCACACAGGTGGATTATATCCTATGTAGGAGGGCCAGTCTGAAGGAGATTAGACACTGTAAAGTGGTGACCGGGGAAAGTGTAGTTAGGCAGCATAGAATGGTGGTCTGTAGGGTAACATTGGTGATCAAGAAGAGGAGGAGGAGTGTCAAAGCAGTGCCAAGGATTAAATGGTGGAAATTAAAAAAGGGTGATTGTAAGGTGGAGTTCAGGGAAGAGTTAAGACAGGCACTGGGAGGCAGTGAAGAGTTACCGAATAGCTGGGTAACTACAGCAGAGCTAGTAAGGGAGACTGCTAGAAAGGTGCTTGGTGTGACATCTGGACAGATGAAGGAGGACAAGGAGACCTGGTGTTGGAATGAGGAAGTACAGGAGAGTATACAGAGGAAGAGGCTGGTGAAAAAGAAGTGGGATTGTCAAAGAGATGAAGAAAGTAGACGTGATTATAAGGAGATGAGATGCATGGCAAAAAGAGAGGTGGCAAAGGCTAAGGATAAGGCATATGGAGAGTTGTATAAGAGATTGAACACTAAAGAGGGAGAAAAGGACTTGTACCGATTTGCTAGACAGAGGGACAGAGCTGGGAAAGATGTGCAGCAGGTAAGGGTGATAAAGGACCGTAAGGGAAACGTACTCACAAGAGAGGAGAGTGTGTTGAGTAGATGGAAAGAGTATTTTGAGAGGCTGATGAATGAAGAGAATGAGAGAGAGAAGGGTGGATGATGTGGGGATAGTGAATCAGGAAGTGAAACAGATTAGCAAGAAGGAAGTAAGGACAGCTATGAAGAGGATAAAGAATGGAAAGGCTGTTGGCCCAGATGACATCCCAATGGAAGCATGGAGGTGCTTAGGAGAAATGGCAGTGGAATTTTTAACTAGATTGTTTAATGAAATTTTGGAAAGTCAGAGGATGCCTGAGGAGTGGAGAAAAAAGTGTTTTGGTACCTATCTTTAAGAATAAGGGTGATGTGCAGAGCTGCAGTAACTACAGAGGGGTAAAACTGACCAGTCAGAGCTTGAAGTTATGGGAGAGAGTAGTAGAAGCTAGGTTAAGAAAGGATGTGATGATTAGTGATCAGCAGTATGGTTTCATGCCAGGAAAGAGCACTACAGATGCAATATTTGCTCTGAGAGTGTTGTTGGAGAAATACAGTGAAGGTCAGAAGGAGTTGTATTGTGACTTTGTGGACTTAGAGAAAGCATATGACAGGGTGCCTACAGAGGAGTTGTGGTATTGTATGAGGAAGTTGGGAGTGGCAGAGAAGTATGTAAGAGTGGTACAGAATATGTATGAGGGTAGTGTGACATTGGTGAGGACTGCGGTGGGAGTGACAGATACGTTTAAGGTGGAGGTGGGATTATATTAAGGATCAGCTCTGAGCCCTTTCTTATTTGCAGTGGTGATGGACAGGTTGACAGATGAGATCAGACAGGAGGCCCCGTGGGCTATGATGTTTGCAGATGACATTGTGATATGTAGTGAAAGTAGGGACCAGGTTGAGGAGACCCTGGAGAGGTGGAGATATGCTTTAGAGAGGAGAGGAATGAAGGTCAGCAGGGCTAAAACAGAATATATGTGTGTAAATGTGAGGGAGGGTAGAGGAGTGGTGAGGATGCAGGGAGTAGAGTTGGTAAAGGTGGATGAGTTTAAGTACTTGGGATCAACAGTTCATAGTAATGGTGAGTGTGGAAGAGAGGTGAAAAAGAGAGTACAGGCAGGGTGGAATGGGTGGAGAAGAGTGTCAGGAGTGATTTGTGACAGACGGGTACCAGTAAGAGTGAAAGGGAAGGTCTACAAGAGGGTAGTGAGACCAGCTATGTTATATGGGTTGGAGACGGTGGCATTGACGAAAAGGCAGGAGTCAGAGCTGGATGTGGCAGAGTTAAAGATGTTAAGATTTGCACTGGGTGTGACTAGGATGGACAGGATCAGGAATCAGTATATTAGAGGGTCAGCTCAGGTTGGACAGTTTGGAGACAAAGCAAGAGAGGCAAGATTGCGTTGGTTTGGACATGTGCTGAGGACGGATGCTGGGTATATGGGGAAAAGGATGCTAAGGATGGGGCTGCCAGGTAAGAGGAAAACAGGAAGGCCTAAGATAAGGTTTATGGATGTGGTGAGAGAGGACATGCAGATGGCTGGTGTGGAAGAGCATGATGCAGATGACAGGAAGAAATGGAAACAGATGATCCGCTGTGGCAACCCCTAACAGGAACAGCCGAAAGAAGATGATGATGATAATTCTAACTTATTGTAAATTTATACAACCATGGACTTCTGTTTCAACAATGGGGCAATAAAGATATAATCATTAATGCCAGGTAAAGTTTTGGCATTTAATCTCAATTGCCACTTAGTCTCACACAGCTCTAAGCTATTTTTCATGTTACCCCTCTGTCACTCAACATAACCCTGTCAATAATGAAAACAAAAATCTTTTAAAATTATGACATACTGCAGAATGGTTAAAAAGTATGATGTCAGACTTTGATTATAGTTCAAAGGTGTTAAATTTTAAATGATTCATCCACCTATACAAGAGTTTCCCGTAATGAGATTAATTATGCTTATTCTAGGATTGATATGGAATTATTTGATGCCTATTCATAGGATATTATCAATGGAGCTGAACTGGAATATTTGACTGTGGATGATCCAATTACTCCTGTGATGTTTGGCATTCCCAAAATCCGTTTGTGTGTGTGGAAAGCCCACCATTTAGACCTATTGTGGCAGCTAAGGGCTCAAAGATGGAGCCACCAGCTGCTTTTATTGATCATTACATGAAACCCATTATTGCTACTAGGGACCATATTGTGAAGTGGGGTGCAGGGAGGGAGGGAGTGACTACAGTTTTAGTGATTATTCGAACATTTAAAATTATGGGAAGTTTACTTACACAACTGTATTATGTTGTTCATATTGAGCACTGCTGCATTACCTAAACAATATGGGTAGAGTACTATAACTTAAAAACTGGGAGATGGAAGGAGAAGGGCCCTGAAGCCCCTGGAGAATGTTCCTAGGTAAGCCTAACCTAGAGCTAGAGAAGGAATCTAGCTTGGAGCGCTTTACAAAGCTGTGTAGAGAGGACAAAGTTGCTGCTTCTAGAATACTTCTAGAGTCCAGCCCTTTCCAAAAAGCTATAGATAAAGCCAAAGTCCTGGTAGAATATGTGTTAACACTGCCTGGAAAAGTGTAATTGTGTTGGGGAATAACAAAAAGTAATAGCAGGAGACAACCATTTAGAAATGGTCAGCTTTGACATGTTTTTCCTTCTTCTTACCTTCTGAGGAAATGAACTGATCAGAAATTATGGAAGATTTACTTTTTTCAAGAAGATAGTACCTGAGCTGTCTGTGGACATCCAGGTAGGAAGTATCCTTTTTCCTTCATTTTTAAGACCAGGGAAGAACACAGGAATATGGATAGTTTGACTTAAACTAGACTTGGATACCACTTTATGCATAAAAGAAGGATTACTTCTTAAAGAAACCCTGAGATAAAGTTGACATACCATAACCACCTGCAACTGAGATGCTCTTTTTTTGTCAGAGCAACCAGAAAAACTGTTTGCCATGTTAAGAACCACAAGTCAGCCAAATTACCTGGTTCAAATGGAGCAAGTGTTAGATTCTCTAACACAAAATTAAGATTCCAGGAAGGAACCACCAGTTTTCTTGGAGTTCTCTTATGCAATACTCCTTTCAAGACATTTTGAAATTAAAATGTCTTGAAAGAGTGGGACCTATGGGCAGACATGCTGAAATGGCTGTGAAATGAAACTCGATAGGAGGTGTAAGATAGGCCATATAATAGCAACTCACACAGATATTGTAAAATCAGAGAAACACTAGCCCTAAATAGGTGCCTGTTAGGTTGCTGGCACCGACTAGAAAACCTCTTCTTTATCATAGTAGCAAGCTTTCTTGTCTTTGTTAGTACCTGCAGCACATCCTTAGTAAACAGGTGACTAAAAGGTGTTAAGACCCTATCACCCAGGCAGTTAGTTGAAGTTGTTTGGGGTCAGGATGTATCAAACATTCCTGTTCTTGTGTGAGTAGATCCTGTCTGTGTGGAAGCATGTGATAATTGCCTCTGGCCAATTCCAAAAGAAGGGAAAACCACTGTTGCCTGGGCCAGAAGGAATTCACCACAATGATCTTGGGGATTCCTTCTGAATCTTCAGAAATACCTTGTATATAATTGGAAAAGGTAGAAAAGCATATAGGAACATTTTTGCCCAAGGAAAAGAAAAGGCATCTGTCTTCTCGCTGATTGTTCAGAGAGGAGGCACTGACAAAAAGATCTACTTGAGGAACTCTTCGAAAATGGTTCAAATGTTGGAAGGCCCCCTTCTATGGTTTTCTTTAATGAGGGTCTGTCTTTGCCCTGCTCAGCTTGTCTGTCACACAGTTGTCCTCTGACAAAATGTAGGATGTCTGTTATTTGAGATGGTACTGTAAAGATATATCCTATGCCAGGATGGCTAGTCTGCAAAGAGATCTGGTAAGATCTGGCTCCCCTTTGCTTATGTGTCAAATTACTGTGGTATTTTTCATAACAACTTGAAGTGGACCTGGGGACCAAATGTGATTCAGATAGTTGAGTGTCTTATTAAGAGCAAGCATCTCATTTATATTTATTTGCCTGTGTCTGTCTTTGTTACCTCAGATATCTTGCACTTGAATCCCTCTTGACAATGTCTCCCAAGAAAAGTACAAGGCTGGAGTCTGAAAAGGTAATGGGTATTGGTGATGGGACCAAAGAGACTTTAGACACCACTGTATTTTTATCATATGGAGTCTTGCCATAGGTATCATGAGAACAATAGATGCCATGAGACTCAGAATCCTGAGGTATTCCCTCGCAGTGACCAAAATCTGACTGTAAAACACCTGAAGTAGATCTAAATACAGATCTTTTTTTCCTGTAGAAGAAAAGTGCTTTGTACTGAAGTGTCTAGCAGATACTCCAGGAACATAATCCTGTGTGATGGAGTCAAACAAGACTTTTTTTTTTAAACCTCTTTATTAGTTTTAACATACAATCAATAAAACATAGTAATTTATACAAGCAGTTAACAAACAGAAAATTTTAACATTCGTAAAACAACAAAAGTATTTACAAAGACATCCACAGGTTAATACATCATCTAACATAACTATAATACATTATAAAGGTTCCAAGCCTTTTTTTTAACAAACTTTTTAAAGTATCCCACATATTATAACTGGTTGTTTTCCTAGAAGTTCTTGATTTAATAGTCATTAGTTTCATTTGACATACCTCTATCAAAACATTTTTAAACTCATTAAAAGAAGGAAGGGTATCTGATATCTAATTTCTAGTTATAATCTTTCTAGCCACTGCTAGAATTGACCATAATAGGGGAAGTTTAATCTTTTTAACACATTTTGGTATGGGGGTATTGAAGAGGATTAGTGATTTAGATATCGTAAAATTATCTGTAAAAAGAGTCTGTAGAAAATTAATTGATGGTCAATATTCCTTCAGTTTTATACAATCATGAAACATATGTGCCCAGTTAGCATTTATTTCTGTTGTACATCTCTTACATATATCTTCTTTATTAATTTTGCTCATTATTAGAGGGGTGTAGAAGGACCTGTGTAAGAATTTCCAGGCATAAAGTTTCTATTTAATTGAGGAAGTTGTTTTAAAAGCAGATTCCAGTATATGATGTTTATCTTGTTGTTCTGGGGGTTATCTATTTATGGAATTGAAGTAGTTCCAGTAATTTTCTGGACAGTTGAAGGTTTCATCTCTAATAATTATGTGTATGTGAGAAAGCTTGCCTTTATCTGAAACCCCCTGATGTAGATTTAGTATCATGTAATCTATCAGTATTGGAAGAGATTCTTTAGTTATCGGTGTTATCAAGTCTAGTTTATTAGAAATATATTGTCTGAACGCCTGAATCTCTAAGCAACAAGTTTCATCCAAATCAAATTCTTGAGTTAAGAAATCTAGATTTTTAACTTTATTATCCTGCAGCATCTGATGCCAGTACATTCAATTATTTTGCCTGAATATTAAAGTTTTATCAGGGTTACGTGATAAGAGTATACCTTGTGTATAAGTTATGGGAAATAAAATGAAGATCCATTCCTTATATTTGGGATGTTTATATATAAAGTTACAAAAAGTAATAATAATATTTATTGGGTAATTTGATGTGTGGCTCGATGTTATGGGTACAATGCAAAATTCTTTGAGTATCCATAATATAGAGTTATTTATAATAATATATTTGTGTGTTAGTGGTATAATAGTTAATTCCATGCCCATTAATTCCCAATATTTTTCCACATCGCAACATATGAATTATCAATTAGTAGAGCTACAGTTTTGATACCAGAGGATATAGAGTATAGATCAAAATCAGGAAAGGCTATACCTCCTTTGAACCAATTATTGATATGTGTCCTTAATGCCAATCTAGGTCTATGAGGTGCCAAAAAGAATTTCAACATTAATGTGTATAATTTTTTAATGATTGTTTTGGTATATGGGAGTAGTATTGATTGTATTACATGTAATATCTTTGGGAATATAATAATTTTTATAATTGTAAGTCTTTCTTCCATGGAAAATAGAATATTATTCCAACTTTTAAGCAGGGTCTGTATGTTTTCAAGAGACTTATTATAGTTATATTGAATAATTGATTTAATATCTCTTGCTAAGATAATTCCTACGTAAGTTATATGACCTGAATTGAGTATATATTTATGATAAGCTTTTTTAAAAATATTTTTTCCTAAATGTATTGGCAGAATTTTGTTTTTTCTTTATTAAACATCAGACCAGAGATTTTCTTAAAGTCTGCCATTGTCAAATAATGACTGTATAGAAGAGTTGTTTCCTGTTGATGTAATTAATACATCATCAGCAAAAAGTTGAATTTTAGATACTGTATTTTTATGTATTTTAAATCCTTCTATGTTACTATTGTTTCTAATTAAATTGGCCCAGGGCTCCATTATTAGGGTAAATAATAAAGGGGAGAGTGGACATCCCTGTTTAGCTGCTTCCAATATAGGTATCTATTGAGAGACATATGTGCCAGTTTTTATGTATGACAGTGCTCCTTTAAATAGATTTTCAATCAGATTTGTGAATGCATCAGAGGATTTTGTATACCTTAGCAAGATAAACAAGTAGTCCCAGCTCACAGAGTCAAAGGCTGAGTTTATGTCAGGGCTAATTAGTGTCAGATCCTTCTTATTTATATTTGCATAATCTATTAAAGTTAACATTCTTCTTATGTTGTCAAAAGTGTATCTATTTGCAATAAAGCCTGTTTGATCTATGTCAATAATGTTTGGAAGAATTGCCTTTAATCTGTCAACAAATATGTTCACAAACATCTTGTAGTCAACATTGAGAAGTGAGATGGGCCTATATGATGAGCATCTTGTAGGGTCTTTATTGGATTTCAGAACTGGTGAGATAAAAGTGTATTTCCAAGATGGGGGATAGTAAATTCAGTCTGAACTGCCAGGAAAACATTCTGTATTAATGTGTGGACATTTTTAGAGAATGTTTTGTAAATCTCGGGAATTATACCATCATTAGCTGGTGCTTTGTTTAACTTGAATTTGTTTATTTGAGTGATACTGTCTGTATATGAGATGCTCTTATCCAATGACTCAATCTGTTGTTTATTAAGTTTTTTGTCCATGTATGTGATAATGAATTTCTTTATTTTATCTTTTGGGTCCATATTAACTCTGTAATTGTTTATTTTATGAAAATAATCTTTAAACTCATCTGGAATTTCTGATAAATTAAAAATATTTTTCTCTCCCAGAGGAAAAAATCTTTTTGATATGATTTTGTTTGTTAAGTCTTTTTGTTTTATTTTTAAGTTTATTTAAATATTTGGGATTTATTGAATATGTTAGGAATTTATATTTCTCTAGAGTTATTTTGATTTTGTGATTTAAAATTTCTTTGTACTTCTCATTTAACTTATTTATTTCTTCTATAATATTTTTATTTGTGATATCTCCCTTACTACTGAGCTTAAAAGTGTCTAGCTTATTCTGTATGTCTAGAAGATCTTTGTCCCATGTTTTCCTTTTATTATTACACCATCTTATACTTTGCCCATATAGACATGATTTCAGAGCATCCCATATATATGTGTGTGTGTGTGTGTGTGTGTGTGTGTGTGTGTGTGTGTGTGTGTATATATATATATATATATATATATATATATATATATATATGTATATATATATATATATATATATAAAATTGAAATATCTGATGTAGTGTTTATTTCTAGGAAGTTTTGCGTCTCCTTATTTATAAATTCTTGGAAGTCTTTTAGTTGAGTTAAGTAGGCAGGAATTCTTCTAATCTGGGTATTGCGTGTTATATTTACCATAAGTACAAAAGTGATAGAATTATGGTCCGATATTGGGCAGGAAATGTCCATAGATTTAGATAAATCTTTTACAAGTTGGTTAGAGATCAGAACTCTATCTATTCTAGAGTAAGACTGGTGTCTGTTGGGAAAAAAGTATATGGTAGTGACTTAGTATCAGCTTGATTATTAATGTCATTCAAATGATATAAGTTAATAAAGTCTTTTAGATGTTTTGCACTAGCTGTAATTTTCCTCTTCCCAAGGGTAGTAGTATCATTATCATATAGAGTACAATTGAAATCACCTGCTAATATTATGTCTCCTTTACAGACCCATGGTGGTGGTGCTGTGGTAGCGTTGTCGCCTCACAGTAAGACGCTGTCCGGTTTTATTCTCCACTACAGTGTCTTCTGCATGGAGACATGCATGAATGGGTGTACCTTAGTTGAAGGTTGTATGTCAGGGCTGGTAACTTGGCACTTAAAAATCAGGTACCAGTCATTACAGACCAGAGTTCCGCTGTGGCGACCCCTAACCGGGAAAAGCCAAAAGACACAAACAAACAAACTATTTGACTGAAATGCTGTTTCACTGTGGTAATAACTATGCCTGGTATCCAGTATATGTTGATAAATGTAAAGATTGTTCTATTAATCTGTACTGTAACCATGCAAATCATTCTCTTGTCATCCTTGTATTTCTTAATAATTTTGGGAAAAGGTATGGATTTATTCCACAGGAAAGCTACCCCCCTTTTTTCTGTGTATGTTCTGAGCTGACTAAAGTAATGTACTTGCTGGTTTCTAGTTTATCTATGTCTTTTTTAAGAAGATGTGTTTCTTGAAGAAATATTAAGTTAGATCTATGCAGGTTAAGATATCTACTTGACATATATAGCATAAGGCAAAGTATGTTTAGTTTATCATTTTTTATACAGATTAGTAAGCTATTCTCTCCTATAGATGTTAAATTAATCAAGGCTTTGACTTGTAAAGTATCTGTAAGAATATGCGGGACTTTAATTTTTATTAGAAATAAAAATGTGATTATGAGATATGATGTGGATGTCAGAACTGTAATCATACTGTAACAATAATCAAATAAAATAGTGTTAGGATTGAACTTCGCACCCAGCCTGGAGATATAAACTCCAAATTTGAGTAGTTACAATTACTCAAGTTACCTCTCTGACTATAACAGCAGAACTCTAGCTACCACCTAATGTCATATATATATATATATATATATATATATATATATATATTAAAACTTTCAAAATCAAAGTTAAACTCATCTGTATTACTATGTATTATAAAAGAAATTATGCAATTTATACACTTATTTCTTAGTATTTGTCAAGATTTTATTAAAGACTTCTTGATTCATTTTTAGAACTAAAAAGAACAGTTTAAGCTAACAGTAACATTGTATATATCAGAATGATAGATCATTAAAACTTTTCATTGACTTGTTTGTATGAACATATATAGACATTAGAAACAGAGACTTTAACTAATACAGTTTATATAGACTATATAAATTTAACTTGAAATTTTCAACTGATGTGGAGAGTATGCATTAACAACTAGAATAGCTTATTAACAATTGGAACATTACTAAGTAAATTACACATTTTGAAACATTTTAAAGAAATTGGGATATAACAGGAGATCCAATTCTTAAGAAAGTAAATAGCTCAAATCATGTGTATGAGCAAAACCAATATGACCTATTATTACGCAGAATGAAACATTTTTAACAAGATAAATGAGCATCTATTATCTATAACTGTTTTATATAAAAACCTAGTAATAACTGCAACACAACTTGGAAGAGGAATGAGAAAAGAAGAATAATATGTATATATATATATATATATATATATATATATATATATATATATATATATATAAATAGTAAATATAGGTGTTTTGTGTATACATAGCGTCACTGAGCTTAGAAATATTTGTTAACTAATGCTTCTGTGACACAACATATTACTCAAATCAAATTATTCATTACATTTGTTATGAAGGTAGTAATGTAAATGATTTAAACATATGCAGCCATAGAGATATACATAAATGTATTATCTGCTTGTTCATGAAGCTATTATAGGAGAATTAATTACCAAAGCAAAAACAGAATTGTAAAAAACATTGCATTAATCAAAGGTAAGTCATGACATTATATAGAAAACAGTATGCAATGGCTTCATATATGGTATATATTACGTACTAGCTTAAGAAAGTATCAAATACCTCTAGTTCTAAATTAAAAAAGTTTAAAATATAAGATCATACATTGTTAGGTAGCAAAAGCATGTTGTAGTATGTGTATCGAAACAACAATTGCAGTACTGCTTTTTGTGTAAAGCACCTTTAAGAACATTCTAATTAATATTCTACTGAATTCATCTGCTGCACATTACAAAACTTCAGTAAATAGGTTAGACAGTAAGATAATGCTTTAAAATGTGCTGTAGCTTTACTAAATGTAAATTATATCAATAAAGTGCTATTATAATGATAAAAACTCACATTTTTGTGTTAAAAAGTCTGTTTTCGTCATATTTCCATGTTTGCGACTGTTCTGCTTTCTTGAACTGGCTTACTTTGCAGCATTACATCATGTGTGAGTGAAAGCAGAGGTCAAAGTTCATGATGGCTGCTTTCTTCAACTCAGATGAACAATTAAAACATGTAGGTTTAGAAAACGGCTCGCAAGTGCTATTCTCGAGGTTGCCAGTGTCTAAAATTGTCTCCTGAGGGATTCTAGCGAGAAATTTGATGAACATAAGTGAAAATAATACATTTTGAGTGTAATAAGGCTCTGTGTACTGTAGAGACAGCTTGAGGTGTTCCACAAACCTTGGGAATCAAATCCTCAGTAATATCAGGCCATAGAAAAAACGATAAGTCTATTTACAACATACATGAACCCTATAGCATTTCCTAAGCTACACAATGTTATAAGCACATACATACCAAAACTGCAAGGGTATAACTATCCCCCCCCCCACAAAAAAAATGCATGCTTATACTATATCATTCATCTATTACTGTATCAAGGAATATAGTGGTGCATATATTAATCATTCATCTGCTAATGCATCTAAGCATAAAATACTGCATTTATATTTATTTTGTTTCATCAGCTGTTTATACTTCATAGCATGTTAGTTGTAATAAGTTTAAACTGTCTCAGTTTTATAATGTTAAGCAATTATAACTAAACAGTACTAAACAGCAATATTTTGAATAGATTAGAAAAAGAAATAATAATAAAAATAAAAAAGGGGAAAATATTTTTTTAGTAAAATTAAATTAATATAACTTGTTACTAACCTTTGATCTCACAAAGAGAGATTAAAAAGGCAACAAATAAAAACTGTATCTGGTTACTTGTTCCTTGGGAAGAAAATTTGTTAGTATAACAAGTTACATATTTTAAGGACTTTAGAAGCTTTGTGGTGATCTTATGTTTGTGGATTACTTGAGGGAACAAGGAAGTTTACATAAAATAATCAGAATGCTGTAAAGCAAGTCATTCATTTATTTTTTAGTCTCTTTTGCTTGTCTGTTGTCTTCCAAGCTGTGCCTGATGCCAGTCTTTTCAACGAAGGGCTTGCCCATTCCATTTTTTCTATCTTGTCCAATATTTTATGTCTTTTAATATAAGCCAAAGCAGTGTCCAAATCCTCAAACATTTTAGGACCATCAGGTAAGAAGATTTTTTAGTCTGGCAGGGAACAAAAGATGTGTTTTCAATTGTGCCTTTTTTAGTTCTCTTATCAGTGGCAAGAAGGTTTTTAATATTTTCCCCTTTTTTATTTTTATTATTATTTCTTTTTCTAATCTATTCAAAATATTGCTGTTTAGTACTGTTTAGTTATAACTGCTTAATATCCGCAGTGGTACAGCGGTAGCATTGTTGCCTCACAGCAAGAGGTTCTCCTGTTTGATTCTTGGCTGGAGTCCTTCTGTGTGGAGTCTGCATGTCCTTTCCATGGTCGAGTGGCCTCCAAAAGACATGCGTGAATGGGCATGCCTTCTCTGAAGGTTGAGCATCGGGCTGGCAACTCGGCACCATAAAAATCAACTGCCAATCATTAGTGGACTGCAGTTCCGCTGTGGTGACCCCTAATCGGGAAAAGACAAACATCAGTGGCAAGAAAGTTTTCCTTTTAGATATCAGCAGAGTGGAATAATCATTATCAAAGTGCACTACTGCATCATTAACTTTTAAAGGTGCTTTTTCCCATGCTGATTTTAACACCATCTCTTTATCAAATGAAGATAAAAAATGTACTATAACTGATCTAGGAATGTTCTTGTTAGTGGCAGAGGAAGATAGAGATCTATGGGCTCTCTCTATACCAAAAGAAAATGCCTCAGATAGAGCTAGAGTTTTTGGTAGCCAGGTGTTTAAAAAAGTTATAATGTTATTACCTTCTATGTCTTCTGGTAGTCCAAAGATCCTTATGTTATTACATAGAGATCTGTTTTCCAAATCATCCAATTTATACTGGACATGAGTGTTTTGTTTGAGTAGAAATTCAGTGTTCATTTCTCTTTCTTTAATTCTACTGTCCATGTCATTGAGAGCATCTTTTATACCTGAAATCTGTGTTTTTTGCTGTTTTAAGTCTTCATGTAATATATCCATTTGTTTGGTAGTTTTTCTTTGAAGTTGCCTATTTTAGAATCACTTCTATCTATTTTAGTCATCAGTTCCTATATGTTTAGTAGTAATGCCTGAAGTTATTTCTTAAGGGTAGAATCCTGGTTGTTAGCTTTACTGTAGCTCATTCTGAGGAGTTGAAATGACTGAGAAATTTCCAAGAAGATTTCTGACAGGAAAATCAATCAAGTTTTCTTTTTTTGGATATTATTGTAGAAAATGATATTCCAAATGATTTTATGAAGAAATAAATTCCATTAGACAAGTTTTGATGGTAAATGTCCCTGTTTATGATGTTGTCTTGGTGGAGCTACAGAAATCTGCTGCTATCCTGTGTTCATCCTTGGTCATGCCCCCTCAAACAAGACTTTTGAATGTTCTCTTGGAATCCCAGCCTGAATAGGAAATTCTCATCCCAAGTGAAAGATTCCTGACACTTTGAAAAAGACTTTGTAAAGATAAGAAAGTCATCTACAGCTGAAAAAATGTGGATATCCTGTAGCCTGCAATGGGTTATAATTGCAGGTCAACACTTTGTAAACACTCTTGGAGCAGTAAATAGCCAAAAGGTTAAGGCAGAGAACTGATAATGTGATCCAGACACATAAAACTTTAAGAAACATCTGAAGTTGGGATGGATAGGAATGTGATTATAAGTATCTTTAAATATAGGTTTACAAAAAAATCTCAAAAGAGGATAAAGGAGTAACAGGTTGTGAAGTGAAAGGATATTGAACGTGGGCACTATCACATAGTGTTTTAGAAAAAAAAAGGTCCAGAAATGGTGTCAAGGCATTTTCTTTCTTTAACACCAAAAAAATTTATGAATAAAAATCTTTTCCCATCTGGGAAGGATAAACTTTTTCTATTACACCGAGAAAGCATGTATCATAGCTAGAAGAAAATAGAGAAGTTTGGTCTAGAGGATGTAGGATAATTATCTGGAAATGATGGATTTCTTTCCACTGCCATCTGTAATCCAGCCTGAAACAGTCTCAGATCCCATTTGTCTGAAACAATCTGTTGTCAAAGTGAGAAGTGTAGATTCAGATTTTCTAGAAGGGATATGGGACTGTTATGGTGGGAGGGGGGGGGGGCAAGGTCCCTTCCATGATCATTCTGACAGTCCTTTCTTCAGGAAGGAAGTAGGGCTGCTTTCTCATTGGAATCTCCCTGCCATTGTTTTTTTTAAATGTCTGCTTACCAGCATTCTACTGCAACTGTTTTGTTTCTTAACAAAATTGGATGAGAGAGCAGAAAATCCCTTGGAAATTTAGAGAAGGAGGCCTGAAAAATCTGAGAGATTCTGTGTATCAGCTTACCTCTCATCACATTTTTTGAAAACCTCTGCAGCAGTGGGTCCAAAACTAATTCTCTAACCAAAGATGAATTTAAAATCCAATTTTTACATCCTCTGGGAGGTTCCAAGAAAACGGCCAGGCGAACTTCATCAACACAGTACCAGTGGCCACAGCCCTGGATGTAGTATCCACACAGTCAGAACATTGAGCTGTGACTGAGAAATTGAAGAAACTAAACCTAGCAAAGCGGATTTCTCCTCACAGAAGGGAACTGCATGTAAAACATTCCTCATACTTTCACAATTAGTCAGAATAATCTTTACCAAATGAGCCAGACATTTCCAAATTCTAAACATTAAAGATGCAGAAGCATACATTTTTTCCCTAAAGCTTACTGTCTATACATTCTGTATGTTTAAGACTGGCTGTAATGAAACCCACAAGCCATGACAGACACATCACCAATACTGACAGCACTGGGAGGATAGGAGGAGGTTCTGGGAATTCCAGTTGTAAGAGCTCATAGTATTTTCTGTTCTCCCACTGAAAACACTGGCATGTTCTGGAAATAGTCTCAGAGAAAAGGAATCATTCACAAGGAGATTCAGAAAGAGTGCTCCCTTCTGAATTTGAATCAGAAATCTGAGGAGAATAACCTGCATCTGTCTCATCACATTCCTCTACGGATTCTGTTTCTTGATTATCTTCAGGAACAAAGGAATCCCTTTTTCCTTTACAAGAAACCACCATATAAGATGGGTCACTAGCCCATACTAGACCCTGAGCCAAACTTAATGAACTACTCCTGTCCATTGGAACTGGTGTTGGAGGAGGTAACTATTTAGTTTTCTGTTTCCTTTTGGCAGGAACATTGGGGTAAATTAGTTTATTAATGGTAGCAGCAGCTTTTCCAGGAATTGGCATAATATTCTGGCCAAGCATAGACACCTCCCCTGGTCCTTTTCCCAAGACTAACAATAGTGGCTGTCCTTTGTCCACTAAGGGGACCCCAACAGTCACAGAGGATGTGGCTAATCCCCATTCCATAGTGACTGTGTGAACAACACTGGATGGATCGAGGAAAAAAAGATGAGTAGTCTGACAAACCAGCTTTGTCCACAGCAGAGTTACCTACCTGTGGCTGAAGCACTTTGTCAGTTTGCTCTGGTGGCAAATGCTGTTTAGTTAACCTTTTCTTTTTGGGGCTGGAAGAAGCACTGACCATGGGACCAGTAGTTTGTTTCATAGTCAAACAAAAAATAGTGCCTCTTTCCCAGGGAAACTAAGCAGCACAAGCCATTAAAATTTTAAAAAGTAGTCAGATTTCCAAATAAAACCACAATAAAAACACTCTAATACAATTGACCAGTCCCAAAAAGTAATTTAAACAATTTTGCCACAGGAAAAAATATTTTAGAATGTTTAAATCAACGTTTAAACTTTCATACACAAAGGTGCAGTCCAGTTTAAAACTACAGTAAAGTTACATGGCAGTCAATAAAAACACATAAACCTGTCTTAAAATGTGCTTTAGAACACAGGAAAGTGAATTAAAACATGAAAAATAATATGTGGAAGGTTTTTCCCCAAAAGGAAGTTATCTGCCTGGCAGTGGAACAGCACAAGCCAACTGCCAATCCTTTGAAACCTGTGGAAAAGTGTTCTCTTTCATGACAGGAAAGCTCTGAAGGGCTTGGCACCCAGACCTATTTTTTAGTCAGTTCAGCTTGAGCTGACTATGGTATGGGCAAATGGAAGGTGCCCTGAAGTTTTGGAAGCTGGCCGTCTCTTATATCCTATGGAGGATACAATCTGTATAGCTTAGGCTTCTGCTGCAGTGATCAATATGAAGAACATCACCTACATTTAGGGTTGGCAGGCCAAGATGTTTGGGT
>NC_056727.1:345173619-345291119 GCF_019279795.1 Protopterus annectens
TGCTAGTAGTGTGAAGGTAAGTTATAGTTGTGTTTTTTTTTTTTATTACATGGTCGACATTTTGAATGTCGATCATATGGCCTTGGCCATATGGTCTTCGACATTCTGAAATGCTGACTGTATAGTAGGCCCATATCCAGATATATATATATATATATATATATATATATATATATATATATATATACTATTTATTTCTTTATAAATATATTGCTAGATAGAGAGCTATAGATATAAAGTGCGAGCCTTATCCCCTCAGATATATTCTGACTTACTCATCCCAACTGTATTTGCCTGTATGTCTTCCTTCTCTGACTACCTTTGCTTGCTGTACACCCCTTTTCTACTTTCCTATACTTTCCTCTCCACCTTTTTAATGGAGCCAGTAATGCACTCATCTGGTTGGGAATGAGATATCATGACTTTAATGTTATACTATGTGAGGTCACTGTGCAGTATCTATTGTCAGTCTGCCTTGACCCACTATGGAACTGCTCTATGGTTATGACTTTTCTATCTTGCCCCATAAGTTCTATATAAAGTAAAGCTGTCTGCCTATCTGTGAACCATATTTCCACGTAGTTATTCATACCTACCTTACACAACAATGTATTATTGTTCTGGGTGACCAGGCTTCTGTTGGCCTATATGTACCTTTCCATTGTGTGGACTATTCATATAATGCTAAGTTGTGTAACACAGTATTCAGAAAATGCATGTTCACTATGTTTGGTGCACATCTGTATGGGATACACAGTAAATAAATCATTATAGCCAAACACAGTGAATATCTCATTATAGTTAAGCAAAATGAGAATACTTGTTTTATTTGAATTCTTTCTTTTAACACCTTTACTGAATTATCACTTAAGACATAGGCAAACATGCATTTACGTAAATAAAAACAACCCAATGTAAACATGTTCACATTCATACAATTGTAATTAGTACAACATTACATAAATTGCACAATTCCTGCTTTCCCTTAAACCCCACTCCTTCTTCAAGATGTTATTCTGCATGCATTGTTCCTACAATTTCCATGTTTTTCTATGAAATGTACTCCTACCTCTTTCTAAAGATCCCAATTCCAGTTCTTTTATCTCTGTTACAATATTCAGTACTTCAGAAATAGCTGGTTTAGACTTTGATTTACATTTTGTAGTAACTGCTTTTTTGGCAGCTACCAAAATTAAACTTAACAAGGCCTTACTATATCTAGGCAATTAAGATGCTGTACGCCAGTTAAAAAAAAAAACGTTTCCTTAGTTACATCCATTTGTTGCATTTTAATTCTTATTTTAATTTGAAGACTAAGTAGCTAACTTAGCAAGAGAGTGAAGCGTTAGGGGCAAGGAAATTTTTCTTACCCCTATGGCTGTGCCACTTTCGTACTAGTATATTTAGAAATACAAGGATGTAGAAGTGCACTGCGGCTGACCTCTGCAAAAATGTTTATTTTGTAATACTGCCAAAGTGGATGACTTGCATTGCTGATTTAATAGATTTAGTGACTTTTGGAGCAAAGTTTTACAGAGTAATGTTCGACTACAAAGCAATCTCTAGTTGTCGGTACTTGTGTACGTGTGTGTGTGTGTGTGTGTGTGTGTGTGTGTGTGTGTGTGTGTGTGTGTGTGTGTGTGTCTGTGTGTGTGTGTGTGTGTGTGTGTGTGTGTGTGTGTGTGTGTGTGTGTGTGTGTGTGTGTGTGTGTGTGTGTGTGTGTGTGTGTGTGTGTGTGTGTGTGTGTGTGTGTGCGAGCCAGAGAGTACTTTTTCAAAGACAGTTACTCTGATACTCAGATCTGAAAAAATACCTGGGAATTTGAGGATATTTCCTATTTCTGATAATACTATATCTCAAGGCATCCCCCTACTCTGAGGAACAGTTTTCTCAAAGACAGAATATATAGCTAATAGGTTAGGTTCACATAGTTCCATAGTAGGGGATGCAGAGTGATGAAGCCCCTAGAAAATGTCAGAAAAGTGTAGCAGTGAATTTCAGAATTTGCTGTTATTCATGCTAATCAGTTTATTTTTTAGTGTCATGATTCATATTATTTCATGTCACACTTCTAATAGGCAGTCGTGTGTGTGTGTGTGTGTGTGTGTGTGTGTGTGTGTGTGTGTGTGTGTGTGTGTGTGTGTGTGTGTGTGTGTGTGTGCGTGACAGAGAGAGAGAGAGGGAGGGAGGCTGTGTGTACAGCTGCCAGAGCTGCATATGATGGTTTCTCTGTAATAGGTAAGAATGTCTGTATTGTTACTTTGTGATTCTGAGGAACATGCTACATCAACCATAACTCATGTTTCCATGCAGTAGCATGATAGAGGTACATGTTATGAATGCATACTTGTGTCTTGATTGTAATGTACTGTATCCCCATTTCTGGGGTGCCAATAACAGGCCACAGACCTGTGCATTAATATGGGAGTTACTTGTTCTGCCTTGTGTTCCAGCAGACTCTATGTATCATGCTGCCACTGGCATGTCATATTGCTAGCCCCCAGTCAAGCAAATTTTCATTACATGGCACAGAGATTACAATCTATACTTGGTCATGGGCTAACACCTGCCATGTGTGGTGGCTGCTGAAACTTCTGGAAGGGTTTATTGTTTGTGACTTTTCTTGTGTCATAAACTGTTATCGATACACACAGTACCATACATGCCAGTCATCAATCTTGTAACCTGCTGTGCACTTTCCAGTACTGCCCATGATGTTGTTTATTATCTATTGTATGCTGCATATCCATTTATAAGCATAAATCCACAGGCTAGCTTATGTTAGGTTGTTTCTGCCCATTAGTTTGTGGTTTTCATGATGTGTGTCATGATGAGCTAAGCTAACACTAAATATTTTCTGTGCTGTGTTTCATATATTAAGCATTGGCCATGTAGTACCTGACTTGCTCCAACTGTCCACTACATGGCATAAATACTAACACATAAGTCTTTTATGTAGCCTATGACTACATACAACTGACAAATCCTGTCAGTCAGCTCCAGGCAGAACAGAATGTGATGGCAGAAGGTATTCTTGACTGATGTGTTGCCTGTATTGTGCATTCATCCACTGTATTCTGTGTGATCAGTGCCTTCCTGGTCTGTACAATTCCTCATAACCTTTCCAAGAGCCCCTGGAGAGGTAGACAGGTTCTGAATTCAGGACATACCCTTTAGCCGCACCACCCTTGCAGATGCTGTCATTATCATCTCTTGAATCTGCACAGATATGTTATCTAAAAAGGTGATTGAGACAGCCTGCCACCACTGCCTCAGCCTCCAGGTGCTTTGGCTTCTCCATGATCTGCATCTTACTCTCCTACTGTCTTACAGGATGCAGGACAGAGTGAACAAGAAGCAGCATGGAGCCTGGATAGCATCCTAGAATCAAGTGACCTAAGTGTATGGAGATGGATAACAGGAAGTCTAAACTCCCCTGTAAATAAAGCATATACTTACTAATATTTAATTGCATTTGTTAAACAGAAAACTCCAAATGAGAATATTCCATTTTCACTGAATGCCCAGTTGAAAAGCTACACAATTTCGTACAAAAAAAAAAATCAGAATCAAAGAGCAAATCCATGGCAGTTAATTCAACAAAATGACTATATCCTTAGCAAGATGTTTATAGATAGTTGCAGATTAATAAATCCTATTTGGGGTGATTTTTTTATATTTTTATGTTTGCTTTTATAAGACACACACACACACACACACACACACACACACACACACATACACACACACACAAACACTCAGACATGTTTTGCACGTAGCATGACTGATTGTATTTGTGACTTTGTGACTACTGTTTTCATGTATTGCTTTTAGACTCATAAATGCTGCTGTCTGCAGAGAGAACATATTGATTATTTTGATTATTTGGACATGCTGACTGCACAACATGCACTACACCTATTGGTTAATACATGATGGCATGCACATTATGTTCACTTTGATAGTAGTCTTGGTTAGGTTGCTTCTACTAGTGTCTTCTTTGTTCATGCAGACACTTTCAATATATGAATATCAACTCATAGTGCTATGTCTTACTTTTAAGACTGAGTGGTCCACTTTAAATTTCCACATGCTTATTTATTGGTAGGCTTCCTCTCCTTTGATCTTGGCCTTTTTATGTTGGAGGTATCTGCATTCTGTAACGTTACTTAGAGCTGTGTTTTCTGAAGCTTTAAGTACATAGCAGCATTAACATTTAGCTAGATGCTTGACAAACTAATTAAAGAGAAGGAACAAGCTGGAAAATGATCCAAAAATCTGATCTCAAGATGGTCTGTTCAAAGAGTAAGGAACCTCTTCCAGAAGAGGGATATGAAGACACACCACTGCAGTCAGTCTTGGGAGTGGTGTTCCTGGTCACTGCCAATGGCAAGCTGATCTACATTACTTTGTTGGGCTCAGCCCAAAAATCTGTCTGGTGCTGTTAAGTAAGTGTATCCCCCAGAAGGAGAAGGGTAAGAGCTAGATGTGATGTTGACTCCATAGCAGGCAAGAACAAGACTAAATAAGATGGACTAGACTACAGCAAAATAAACTGGTTCTTACCATGGTGGAGCATAACTTTTCTCACAGAGAAAGAGGCAAAACTGGTGCTGGAGGTTGAAAAGTACTAGATATATACAGCTAGTCTTCCCTGTATGTACAGCGTTGGTTTGGAGACTAGACTTTTCAAATATGGTGATCTTTTCTTGTGTGGAATTGTCCCAGTGAAAGGTTCAAAGTGGATGCAAAGACACTCACAACTCCCTGGCTGGGTGCTGTATGTTTTAAGTTTATGAAAGTAAATGAGAGGGTTACCTAAGTGTGATTGAATAATCCATAAATGAAAACTCCATCTTCCATTTGCATATCTACACCTAAAAGACCAGTAAGAGTGTTCATATGTTCATAGGTGTGTACTAGGCTAATGGCCTTGGGCATTTACAAGCCTAGCCCATAGACGTGCCCTGGCATCATGCTGCCTGACGTTAGTTCCCAGTGCCTCTATCAAGTACAGCCACTGGAGTGATCCCTGGGGTGAACTTTCTATTTCCCATCCACTCATCAAGATTTCTCTTGAAGAAAGCCAGTGAGGTGCTCTGCTTGACATGTATGGGAAGTCTATTCCGGAGCATGGGCAGTCTCTGGGTTATCAACCTGTCCCTCCAGCATGTTCTATTGATTGTGGTAATGAGGTTGAGGTCTCTGGAGCATGTGGTGCAAACGGATTGGGATTTCTTTAGGAGCATGTGGTGCAGAGGGATTGGGATTTCTTTAGATGTAGCATTTCTAACAGAGTTGGGTCAGACATGGCTTTGTAAGTCAAGCAGAGCTCGCCTCTTAGTAGATGATATGAGACAGAGAAAAGTTGGAGTTTTTTGAGTCTGTCCATGCAGGACATGTGTTGAAGGCCTAGAGTCTTCTTCATGAGGTACTTTTGTGGTCTTTCCAGCTGTTGCATGTGTCTAGTGAGGTACATGCCAAATGAGGCATTATACTCGATGACTGGCCTAATGAGGGAAGAGTAGAGAGAGAGGATGACCTCTTCCTTCCTGGATGCAAAACCCTTGATAATGAGATGTATCACATAGAAGGACTTCGTGAACTTTTGGGAGCCTGTGAGTGTGGTGCTTTGAGGCATTCATGTACTGACTATAATTCCTTGGATCTATGTTATATCAGCAAAAATTGAATTACATTGAATACTTGATCATCGACCTGGTTTCAGCAAAAGCAAAACTCCGTGAACGATCGTTACATCAAAATTTTTTACACAGTACGTAACCAGTGGAGCAATGTAACAGTCACATAAAAACAAAAAAAGTACAACCCACCCTGGTGGGGGGCTGTGCCCCCTCACCTGCCTAACTAAATATACAAACCCCAAGATTGCACTACAGTGGGAAAAAAAGAAAATTACTGAAGATGGCCCACTGGTTACTTACTGTGGGAAAAAAATTTTGCTGTAATAATCGTTCGCAGAGTGTCGCTTTCACTGAAAATGGGTCAATGAAGAGGTATTCGATGTATTTACATTTCGCTGATATAATATAGACCCAATTCCTTTGGGATACCACATTACTGATATGGGGAATCACAGAGATACCACAAGTATCATTTAAAAGCACAGTTTGTATGATCTGAACCCAAGTGTCTAAGTGTTACTGGACATCTATGCAAGTCATGGATTGCCCATAATGAGCGCAATGATCAAATGCAGCACCGCTGAAAAGTAGACTTAATAGAAGGGAATCTTAGGCCAAAGGTCAACGATTGATTATATAAACACATCATTAGACCTGATACTATCTGTTCTTTTTAGTACTTGATAAATAAGCACCTATTCAGGCATGTCTAAAGGTAAGCTCCCAGTGTTTTCTCCTATCTACCTGATGAATCTGGGCGTCTTGGGACAATGCAGCAATTGCCTCATGTACACAGACAACCCTCTCCTCCTACCACCCAACACTACGACCTGTGAGAGATGCACTTATATAGCCAAACTGGAAGCAAAGCTCTCTTCATCAAAGACTGGCCTAGACAGTCAAGCAGAGAAGGTAAACACTTGCACTGCACCACACTCATCACATAGTCCCTCAAAACCTACACTACCAAAACACACACACAGAAGCACAAAACACATACCTACATTTGCAGAGGCTCTCAGTACAAATCTGCCCAAACAACAGAGACCTCCAAAGCAGAAATGCAAGCAACCTCCATCCCCCAACACAACCCAAATGACACATAGCCCACATACTCAGTGTGCTACGCAACTACAGCCCATAAGGCATAACGTACCCAACACTCTAGTCATAGGTGACTCTATAGTCGGGCACACTGATGTTCCACTCACCAGGCTAAACAAGGAAAAAGTTACTGTCAGCTGCCTGTCAGGTGCCAGGATCCACCACATAATGCACGCACACAGGTCACTCCACAACAAGTACAAATATGACTCTGTCATTGTCCATATTGGTGTGAATAGCCTGAGACATACCTCCCTGGACTACATGAAAAGAGACATGGAGGAGGTCTCTGATCTTGTAGCCCAGGCCAGTATGACCCTAGCCCTGAGTAGTATCCTGCCATCACCCAGAATGACACCACAGTACAAGGACAAAATTATTGACTTTAACAATTGGCTAAGCTTCTGGTGTCATTCTAAGGGAATCCAGTATCTGTCTGCCTGGGATGACATGATCGACAGACCACGCTGCTTTGCCAGAGATGGCCTACACCTGTCGCCCTTGGGATTCCGGATACTGGCCTTTTTTAGGCAAGGTTCAAATGACAAATTCACCACCGTAACAGGTACAAGCAAACAAAATCTGAGGGTAATGCTACTCAACGCTAGAAGTCTAAACCTCAAAATGCACTCACTCGAGGCACTCCTTAAAATGGGGAACATTGATATCTGTGCAGTGACAGAGACCTGGTTCAAAGCTCCAGAGAGCACCCCTGCATTACCAGGCTATAATTCATACCACACCTTTCGGCCACAAAACCCTGACCGAAACACTAAAGGTGGAGGCGTGTCCATTTTCATTAAGGATATCCACACCTCCAAGCTAGTTGCTCAGCATAATGCATCCAATATTATCCAAGTTCAACTAACTCTGGGCAAAACCACAATCCAGATTGTAGCTTGATACAGACCCCCACCATGCCCCAGGATTCCCACTCCTCTTTTCTTGATACACTGGAAAATATTAAGGTACAACCCAACACTCTAATAATGGGTGATTTCAACTACCCTACCATTAACTGGGAAAACTACTCATGTACCAATTATTTTGCTCAACATTTTCTGGAAATCATCAATTCCAACACTTTGGATCAACTTATCTACACCCCCACCAGGGGCAGCAATATCCTAGACCTGGTCATCACCAACATGGGTGACTGGTGTATAAACACCAGAGGTCAGCTCCTCGTTGGTCAGATCTGACCACAAGCTAATCACCCTAGATATCCACATCCTGCTCCCGCCCCCCATTAGGAAAACAACTGTAAAAAAGTTCTCCAAAGCCAACTTCACTCTTCTTAAGACAGAAGTGGCAAATTTCACAACACCCATGCAGATGGACAATAGAGGTACGACTGCTGAATCCTACACAAATGCACTTTATAAGCACTTACACGAGTACATGGATCTTGCTATCCCTAACAGAACCAAGATTCTATCCTCCAAAAAAGGAAGCCAGTCTGGTGGTCTTCTGCCATAAACAAACTCTACAACAAAAGAAAGAAACTGTTGCAAAAAAGAGTAAAATCCCATGATTGGAGGAACTCCCTGGTCATCCTCAGTAAGAAGCTGAGATCCCTCATAAAATCCTCCAAAGCTAGTTATGAAAACAAAATTGCCACTGATTCTAAAGACAACCACAAAGCATTCTATAGCTATGTCAAAAATCTCAATGGCAACACTCAGATATGCTCTGAGTTATAGCACAATGACACTAAATATACAGGACCAACTGATATTGCCAACATCCTGGCAGATAGGTTCAGTGCTAACTTTACCCCCCTCTCACCCCCTAAAGGGCCCATCTTTATACTGGAAGAATGCAAAGTTCCTGTAATCACGGCTGCATAGGTAAAAACTTCACTCTCCAAAGCCAAGAACACAGCATCCATGGGACCTGACAACATCCCAGGCTGCATTCTACATGAACTACAGAATGAACTGGCACCCCACCTAAGTACCATGTTCAATCATAACCTCACCTCAGGCTTTGTGCCCATTAAATGGCGCACCATGACAGTTATCCCACTCCACAAAGGGGGGGGGCACAACAGAACCCAGGAACTACCGCTCCATTAGCCTGACGAGCCTTGTCTGCAAGGCCATGGAACGTATCATCATGGAACGCATAAACAAAGACATTGGAGATCTCCAAACTCTGCACCCCACACAGTTTGGGTTTGTAAAAGGCAGATCATGTCTCCTAAACCTGATAGACTTCTTTGAAATAGTCACCAAAACCATAGATGAGGGTAAGGTGGTTCACACAGCCTATCTAGATCTCGCCATGGCATTCAACACCATCCCCCACTCTGGAATTATAGATAAACTCACTAAACTAGGTATAAATCCCTATGTCACAAGATGGGTTGCCAACTGGCTTAATGACAGAACCCACACCATGAAAGTAGCATACTCTAAATCAAAGTTCAGACCAGTGACAAGTGGAGTGCCACCGGGTTCAGTCCTGGGTCCCCTCCTGTTTGGTTTCTACTTCTCTGAAGTACAGGCTAACACAGAAGGTCTTTGGCTAACTAAATTCGCAGATGACTGCAAACTAGGAGCCATAATTGAAACTCCTAACGATGTGGACATCCTACAAAAGGGCCTCACTGAGACAGATGCCTGGTGTCAAAGACATGGTCTCAAGCTCAATGCCAAAAAGTGCATTGTCATCCCCTTTGGTAAAAACTCTGTACCCATGAACTACCATATAGGCGGTAGTCTACTTAACAATGAAAGTGTGATAAGAGACCTTGGGACACAGGTGGACAGTAGTCTCTCCTTTGATAATCACATCACCACAGTGGTCAGGAAATCCTTCTACGTGACACACCTCATCACAAAAGATTTCTCATCCAGAAAAAAAAGAGGTCATTGTTCACCTCTACTCATCACTCATTAGACCCATTATACAGTACAACGTCCCTTTTGATATGTACCTCACAAGACATCTACAACAACTGGAAAGGCCGTAAGAATACCTTGCAAAGAGGATTACTGGCCTCAAACAGATGCCTTATGCAGACCGTCTCAAAATACTCGAGCTTTACTCCGTCGCATCTCGCCTATTCAGAGGCGATCTCTGCCTAACATACAAAGCTATGTCAAACCCAGAGCTGTTGGACATGCTCCACTTAAAGAAGTCCCAATCCCTCTGAGCTATACGCTCTAGGGACCTAAACCTTGTCACCACAATAAACAGAACATGCTGGAGGATAGATTCCTGTCCCAGAGACTTCCCATACTCTGGAACAGACTACCTATCTTTGTCAAACAGAGCTCCTCGTTAACACTATTCAAGAAAAATCTTGATGATTGGATGGGTAATAGGAAATTCACCCCAGGGATTACTTCTGTGGTTCGACTTGACAGAGGCACAGGAAAATAATTTTCTTGGGTGGTGAAAGCCAGGGTACCTTTTTGGCTAGGCTTGTATAGGCCCTAGGGCCAATAGCCTAGTACCTACCTATGAACCTATGAACAGTCAGGATAAGTGATGAGCTATCAGGTGTTTCTCTCTTGGTGCTGAACAAAGTCAGATGGCTGGGGCATTGGATGGACCTACCTAGAAGAAAAAACACAGAAATAGGTCTTACATTCATTGCAAGTGTGTGAGGAGTCACTAGAGCAAAGCAACGTGGACATAGATGGTAAGAAGCAGCAACTGTAGCTATTACAAAGCAAAAAAAACGAAGTGTGGAAGGAGTTTTGTGAAGCTATGAAGAATGACTCTTGGAAGACATCAAAGAGGGGTTGGGGCATTGCCCTAGCTGTTCTCAGCAAACATGAATAAATATTGAGCTTGACTGGTCTTACTCCTCATCATTTTACGGAAATATTTTGCCAGGGCGATAGAGAGAATAAGACGTGTGGAGTCTGTAATGGTTGTGATACAGTGGATCATGCAATGATCACTTCTCCCTTAGGATCTGCTTCTAAATTTAACTCCTGTTTTATAGACTCAATAGCCTCCCTCACCCAAAATTCCCTACAGACTTTTGCCACCCCAATCTCCCGTATGAATATCTAAAGATCGCTGCCCCCTCTATTGCCTACCCAATCTCTATCTTGATCAACTGATCCATCCATGAGTCTTATGTCCTACCTCTCTGGAAAAAAAATTACAGCATTCTTTTTCATAAAGGCGGAGACTCCACCAAAATAAACTTCAAATCAGATGTAATATTGTCCCTTTTTTTCTAAGATCTTAGAAAATATGTTCATAAACAACTTTTACAATACTTACTCCATAAAAATCGATTAACCTCTACCCAACACGGTTTTCACACAGATCATAGCACAACAGCCGCCCCGTTGCCTTTTTGGACTATGTCATTAAAGCCAGAGATAACAACAATTTAGTCTCTTCCCTATTTTTAGAGCTCTGTAAGGCTTTTGCCACAGTCTGACATACCAAACTACTCTCAAAAATGTCTGCTTTAGGCATCTCCAGTACAATAATCACTTGGTTCTCTAGCTACCTATCTAACTGGCTACAGTCAGTTAAATGGCTCTACTTAATCATCTTTTCTCCTGATTAATATAGGTATCCCACAAGGCTCCATTCTTGGCCCTCTCCTTTTTAATATATTTATAAATGATTTACATACACCCTCCCAACAAGCCTCACTTATGCAATATGCAGATGACTCCACTCTCATTTGCTCATCTAATAGTCCTTTCCAGTTACAATCTATCATTCAGCAGGCTTTCAATTCTATTGAGGACTGGCTCAATGACAATCAGCTTTTCTTAAATCCATTTAAAACAAAACTAATCTTATTGCTCCCCAAATCCCAAACACACACATAGGACACTTTCAAAATATTCTTTTTCGACAATACTGAAATTTAAGTTGTACCTCACACGAAGTTATTTGGTTTCATAATAGATGATCAACTGAAAGTTGATCTTCATATTCAGAAGTGCATAAAAACAACACACCAAAAACTGGGCATGCTTTACAGATCAAAAAGATCCCTTAACAACTCCTCAAGAATTACTCTAGCCAATACATACCTACTTCCTTCACTAATATACACCTCACCCAATTTCACTAACATTCAAATCTCCCTAAGATGAAAACGTGAGCACTTTTGTGCCTGAGTGTTTACCTGTGGCTGCTACAAGACTTGGAGTGCTTCTATGACTGTCTGGAAATATGAAGTTGATAAATGTATATTTTCTGCACTTGCTCTGTTTTAGTGATATTTAACATTCCTGAGCTGTATTTAATTATTGGATGAATTTATCACTGAGAAATAGATTAGTACTAAGCTAACTGCCCTTGCAAGCTGTTTAAGCTTAGTTAATTATCTCTTGTGAGACTCAAACCCTGCATTTTATGTTTGTAAGGCAAACACCTTAACCATAAGTCCATCCTCCCACTGATTGCATTTGCTAAAGAAATTCCATCTGCTTGTTGCTGTACTGCTCTTAGGTGGTTGTTTTGACAGTATTCTGCAAAGGCTGTATTTTATGAACATATCTCAGGGTCAGTAAACTTCATTGCAGGAATCCTTCTCTGTTTTAATTCTGTCTCCATTTTGTTTTTCCCACCCACCCACTCAACTGTTGTTGTACTCTTAAAAGTTGGTGGCTTTTGAATTGCTCGCCTCTGCAATAAAACATTCCTCCCAGTCCCATTGCATCACTTCATTCTATTGAGTACAATGAGATCTTTTGGCAAGGTGCACCTCCCAATTTTCTTAACCATGAATTATCATCTGTTTCCTCCCGTTCTACTTAACTAATAAAAGGAAAAAAAAAATACACTTTATTCAGCTGCTTTTAGGGTATTTGTGTCTCTTCCTACTTTATTACTTCATTTTGCCTTTGCTGCTTGCTGTTAAAAGTGTTCAGATGCATTTATTACTGCTTGTTAGTAGCCCGATGAAACATATTCAGCTGTTTTTACTGTATTGTGTATCTTCTTACTTTATTAGTTTATTTTGTTTTTGCCACTTGTTCTTAAAGTGTTCAGTTTCATTTATTCTGCTGCATTTATTACTCCTGTTAGTAGCCTGGTTAAATTGTAATTGTTACTCTTAAGTCTCTCAGCTGGGCTTCAGACCAGTTATTTTACATTAAGAAGGTTTTTGATCTGCACTCTTGTCGGAGGAGAAGGTTTCCTCTGCCTTTCTGAGCTAGGAATTTCTGGGTGAAGGGTTATTGTGCCTGTTGGTCTAAGAGTCTTTGTTCCAGTTTAACCACTTGAGTTCTGAACCAGTTATTTTACATAAGGAAGATTTGTGGTCTAAACTCTTGTGGCAGGAGAGGATAGCCTTCCCTCTTCTAAGCTAGGAATTGCTGTTTGAAGGCTGATAGCATCTTTTATCCTGAAAGTGTCAGTTCTGGTTTAAGCACTTGGGCTCCAAACCAGTTATTTTATGTTGATAGGGTTGTGGTCCAGACTCTTGTGGTGGGAGATTGTGGCCTACACCCCTTCTAAGCTGGGAATTGCTGGTGAAGGCTTATTGTGCCTGTGTTTATTCTGGTTTAAGCACTTGGGTTCCAAAACAGTTACTTTACATTAGGAACATTCGTGGTCTAAACTCTTGTGGCAGGAGAGAATAACCTACACCCTTCTAAGTTGAAAATTGCTAGTTGAAGGCATATCGTGTCTGCTTTCTGAAGTGTCTTAGTTCTGGATTATGCACTCAGGCTCTAAAATCTGTTGTTTTACATTTGGAAGGATTATGGTCTAGAGCCCTGTGGTAGAAGATTGTGGCCTACACACTTCTAAGCTGTGAATTGCTGCTTTATTTAAACTGCTTTTGCTGTTGTGACTGTGATTTTATGCATTCTGAATTTCTAGTACTTCTGCATTGCATAGACTAAATTCAGACTTGCTGAATCTAGACTGGTATCACTTGAGCACTAAAACCAGCTCTTCACTGAGTTACTGAAAGATCTGAGGCATCCGTTGCTTCCAACTAACTATAAGTGCCTGTTTTTGCTTTTATATTGCACTTTTAATTTGTATTTGCATTCTACTGTTTGCTTGAAATGTCTAAACTGCTTTTTGCCATATTTTACTGTATACTGTACTAGTTCAGCTGTAGCAATGCCCAGTTCCAGGTTGTGCTGTTTCTGGGTCTGTTTTGTGAGTTCTGTGCATCACATTCAAGTCATCCTTGTTGGTGAAGGCCCTTCTGCCCCCTTGTGGGAGGAGAGTGCTGTCTGGATCTTATCTATTCAAGGGTGATTGGACTAGAACTCAGAGAGAATGTCATTAGTTGCTAGTTTGAATGAAAAAGGTTCTTTCTTTTTTTTTTTTTTTCAGCTGTACCTTCTTTTTATTTTTTTCTCCAAAGATCGTTATTAAATTTTCATATATGACAAAGGCAATCTTACATTTATATAAATGAAAAACATGCAAAATGATATCACTTTAGTTACAAACAGTTTACATCACTGGCACCATTGAAACAACCATCCAGTCATTGTCAGTTAAGTATTTCTTGCTTTATTTTAAGCCTTGTGTTTGCGCTCATTTGCGTGTAGTGCACCATTCTGCACTGCTGTATAGCACTGGTTAACACTGGTAGATATAGATGCAAATGTTTTGATTGTTAAGTTTTCCCTTACCACTTTGCCTGCAGCCCTCCAGAGGTTTTTCGCGGCCCTGCTCTACTGTCAGGTGGAACATTAAGCCTAGCCTCAGATGTATCAACACAATCTCTCACCTTATAGCCACTCCTAAGTGTGACCTCTTTTTGTGACCATATAAATTTACCTAACACTATAGACAGATAATTTCCCACAGTTTCTTCAGCCAACTGGGTTGACATGAGCATCCTGAGGCAGTGGAGTAACTGCCTCATGTTCACCAACAACCCTCTATTCCTAGTCCACACAAACGCAACATGTGAGAGATGCAACTATATTAAGAACCTTGAATCCCTGCTCTCTCACATACCAGTTAGTACATATGACAATGAGTGAGTTGTCAGCATGAACTCCTCACCTTCTACTCCACCCAAACCCACATCACGCATACCTACATATGCAGAGGTCATCACCAGAAACATACCTAAACACCAGAGACCTCCCAAACACAAGCACTCTACATATAATAATTCTTCTGCAGAACACAATGCACATAATAGCTCATGCATCAGTGTCTCACCTGTCAAGTCCTTAAGGCAAACCTCAAAATCAAGTATATTAGTCATAGGTGATTCCATTGTGAGACACACACATGTCCCTCTCACCAGGCTTGATAAGGAAAAGGTCACAGTCAGCTATCTGTCAGGTGCCAGGATACTCCATATCAGACATGCACTCAAATCTCTCAACAACAGGTACTTTTATGACTCCGTCATAGTCCATGTTAGTATGAATGACTTGAGATGTACTTCTCTGAACTATAGGAAGAGAGACATGACTGAGCTTACAGACTATGTGTGTCAGGCAGGTATGTCCCTATCCTTAAGCAGCATTTTACCTTCAACTAGGATGATGCCTCAGTACAAGCTGAAAATCATTGACTTCAATAATTGGCTTAGTTTCTGGTGTCATTCTAAGGGAATCCAGTATCTGTCAGCCTGGTATGACATGATCGATGGACCTCGATGCTTTGCCAGAGATGGTCTTCATCTGTCACCCCTGGGATTTCGGCTACTGGCTAAGGATTTTTCCTTCCCCATAATGCCTTTTTTAGGCAGTGCCTCAAGGACAAAATTCCTGAAGTAAAAACTCCATCTAAATACAACCTCATGGTTATGCTGCTAAATGCTAGGAATTTTAACACAAAACTGCACTCACTGAAAGCAGTCCTCACCTTGGAAGGTGCAGACATTTGTGCAGTCACAGAGACTTGTTTCAAGGCTGTGGAGAGCACCCCAGCCATACCAGGTTACACCTCCTTCCACATGTTTAGACCACAAACTGAAAGCATGAAAACTAAAGGAGGCGGTGTATCAGTATTCATTAAAGATAAATACACCTCCAGATACTTCCGTGGAATTAACTATTGGTAGGACACCTATTCAAGTCATTGCCAGCTACAGGACCCCCTCCCCTCCATGAATCAGGACACTCACTCTACCTATTTGGATCTACTTGAGACTACCAAAATAATTTGAACATCATGGTTTTGGGTGACTTTAACTACCTATCCATTGACTGGGTAAATTACTCATATGCTCAAACTCACTTGCACAAAGATTCCTCGACTTCATTAACTCCAATGCCCTGGACCAGTTGGTTGAGACCCCCACAAGGGGTTCCAGCATCCTGGATCTGGTGCTTACCAATATGGGGGACCTCTGTAGCACCCCCACTGTGAGGTCTTCCCTGGTGAGATCTGACCACAAATTAGTCTCATTTGAAGTAACTATCACATCTGACACCTACCCCCCCAGCAGTAACTAAGGTAAAATACTTATCCAAAGTATATTATAACCTCTTACGGGATGGTATAAATAGCTTCACTGCACATCCCCCCTCAGATGGAACTGGCAACTATTTTGAGTTTTACACCAATGCTTCATACAAATAACTGCATTGACTCGACCATGCCTGATAGCACCAAAGCAAGCTCCTCAATAAAGAGCAAACATGCCTGGTGGACAACTGCCATTAATAGACTTTACTATAAGAGGAAGAAATTGCTATCAAAGAGTAAGAGAGAACAAGCCCTAAACTGGAAACACTCCCTCCTCAGCCTAAACAAGAGAGTAAGATTTCTTGTGAAGTCCTCCAAAGCAAAGTATGAATCCAAATTAGCTTCCTCAACTAAAGACAACCATAAGGCGTTCTTTAGTTACATCTGTAACCTATAAGGAAAGGCCAGGATTTGTGCTGAACTGGTAGTTAAGGATACCACATATACAGAGCCTGTGGACATAGCGAACATGTTGGCCAACAGGTTATATGAAAACTTCACTCCACTGTCCCCACCACATGTACCCCATGACATCCATGCCACCTCTACCCTACCTTGTATCTCTAAAGAGCAGGTCATAAACACCCTCTCTAAGGCCAAAAACACAACATCTATGGGACCTGATAACATCCCAGGCTGTGTCCTACATGGCCTCCAACAAGAATTAGCAACACCATTGGGTACTCTTTTCAACCATAGTCGAATGGAAAATGGTCACTATTATTCCCTTGTAGAAAGGTGGTCCTTCCACTGACACTGGGAACTACAGACCTATTAGCCTGACTTGCCTTATCTGCAAGGCTATGGAGAGAATTGTCATGGACCTTATCAACAAAGGTATAGGTAATCTATAATAACTTGACCCTACTCAATTTGGATTTATCAAAGAGAGATCATGTCTGTTAAACCTGTTGGACTTTTTCATGGCAGTCACCAAGGCCCTGGACAAAGGGAAATCTGTGCATACAGCCTGCCTAGACTTAGACAAGGTGTTTGACACTATCCCCACACAGGCATCATTGACAAACTCACCCAGCTAGGTATCAGCCCTTATATTGTTAGATGGGTCGCTAACTGGCTCACTGATAGAACCCATATAGTTAAAATAGGAGAATTTATTTCCAACAGTAGACCTGTAACCAGTGGTGTTCCACAGGGATCAATGCTGGGACCTCTACTGTTTGGAATCTATTTCTCCGAAGTACAAACAAAAACTAAAGGTCTGTGGATGACAAAGTTTGCTGATGACTGCAAACTGGGAGTGTTCATAGAATCTCCAAATGATGTCAACATCCTACAAGAGTCTTACACAAATAAATGATTGGTGCCAAAGTCATGACCTTAAACTCAATGCAAAAAAAAATATTATCATGTTTCAGTAAGTGTGATATTCTTGCCAACTACCAGATCAATAGCTACACCTTAAGTATGCACTCAGTGGAGAGAGACCTGGGCACACAAGTTGACAGCAGTCTTAATTTGACTACCATGTCTCCACAGTGGTAAAAATGGCAGTCTAGGTTGCTCATCTCATAAGTAAAGACATTGCCTCCAGGAAAAAAGAAGTTATAACCTTCCTGTGCTCTATCCAGGCCAATGATTGAGAACAACACACTTCTGGTATGTACCTTTCCAAGCACCTGCAACATTTGGAGAAACCACAAAGGCTCCTCACAAGAAAAATTCAGGGTCTTCAGTATCTGTCCTGTGTGGATCATCTGAAATCAGTGTCACTTTATTCTGTTTCATACAGACTACTCAGAGGCAATCTCTGCCTTGCATACAAGGCAATCTCTGACCCTGCTTTATTGGAAATGCTGCATCTCCATAAGTCAAATGGTACTCGCTTTAAAGACCTTAACCTGGTATGTGACATTAATAGAATCTGCTGGAGGGACAGATTTGTCTCCATGAGGTGACCACACCTTTGGAACAGATTCCTACTTCATGTCAAACAGAACATCTCATTGTCCCTCTTGAAATGCAATCTGGACAATTGAATAGGTAACAGTAAATTCACCGTGGGGGTTCCACCTGTGTTTCTCTTGGACAGGGACAATAGATGCTGGTCGTGGCAATAAGGGTAAATCTTTGCTTGGCTTGTAGGGGGCCCTAGGGCCATTAGCCTAGTAACTTTCTATGATCCTATGATACTATGATCCTTTAACAAACTAGCTAGATTTGCAGCCAGTCAGTGATATAGCTCCCATCACTGCTTCGCCCTCAGATATTTATAATGGCTTGAGTTACCTCACTACCTCAAATTCACCCAACTCCTCCTTGCTCATAAAATGGTATATAAATCCTGATCCTGCCCAGCAATCAGCACCATTCTTAACCATTACCTCCTTAATCAACCTCTTTGCTCTTTCTGAGAAACATCTCCTTGAAATCCATAAACTGGAAAAATCAATGCCTATATTCCTATTCAGTAGCCAAAGGTCTGGAACAGTATTCCTACAGATATTAGAGCAATGCCATGTAGTTACATATTCAAACAATCTCTAAAGAGATTTCTCATTAACTCCTGGCTCTGTACATATGCTATACCAGGCCGACACTGCCCATTACTCCTTCCTTCTCTTCATTTCTCCCTCTTCTCTTCCTTCTTCCTTCCTTCTCCTTTTCCCTTCCTTATTTTCTTTCCCCTGCTCTTCTTTCCCCATTTCCTTTGATCCCTTCTCTTATTAGCCAAAGCACCAGTTTCTTCTCCGATAGCTCCCTACTTTAACTGCATTTCCTAATCTCCATCCAGCTGCAAAATCTCATTCCTTTCCCTTAGTCTTTTGCTCAGATTTAAAATGTTTGACATCTTTTCCTTTGATTATCACTACTGATTATACTTTACCAGGTGTTCAATATCATATGATTGTTTTTCCATATTCACTGTATGATTTTTTGATCTGACTTTATTTATTCTATATGCCAATTCTACTATTTGTTACTGCACTTCATGTGATAATATTATGTAGTTTATTAATTGAACTATGTTGGAGCATTTCTCCACGGGCCTCCACTGAAAATGGGATTCAAGCTCAGTCGGACGTTCCCAGTAAACAAATGCCAAATAAGTATATACATGAATAAAACAAATAAATGGCATTGTAGAAGTCAATGGAATTTGCTAATATTGTTTATATGTGTTCTGTGGACTCAGAGAAAGCATGTGACCACATGATTTGAATTGTCTTGAAGAAGGTGCTGCAACAGAATGGGGTTCTGAGGCTGACATTGTATGCAATTAATTTTCTGTATGAGCAGAGTCACAGTTGTGTTTGCATTATTAGTATTAAGTCAGATATATATTCAAGGTGGCATACAACTTCACAAAGGGAGTATATTGCCTTAACTCCAGCTTTTGATTTGATGGTCTTCAGCTTGTGGAAGAATGTGTGCCTTTCTAGTCAGAAGGTGAGGGTTCAACAGTACCACTGAACAAGTCTGTTGGCCTGCCATTGGTCAACTAGATTTTGCAGTAAATGAAAATGTCTTGCATGCTTCAGGGATTACTTTAGAGGAGGATGTTCCTAAAGCATCTGTAGCATGTCTGAGCTAGATTGTGAATGTTGTGCTCTGGGATGCATAAGCACTACTCTCGGGGATAATATACTAGTTGTGTGTGCTGTTGAGGCAGGCTTACTTTACTTGACATCAATGGTGAATATCATTTTCATGGAGGTTGTCAAACAATAGCTGGCAAGTACACTGCTGGACTTCCATAGTTTAGGGAAATAACACAATGGATTTCATCCCACTTGTACCCATCAGCATTGTGACCCAAACATATAAAAAGACATGAGCTGTCCCAATTACATCTGTGTTTCTGCAAGGGTTCCAGTTCAGGGTACTGTGAACCCCTCTCACACGTCAAGGTAGCTCCAACAAACATGTCGTGCCTACTGCCATGACACGAATGGCAGTCATTCATGTGACTGGTTTGGTATCATTGGTGGCACAAACTAGGTTTTGCCAACAGTAGACATTTTTGTGTGTTGATGATGTAGGGATATAGTGTGCATAACATACTACCAGCTTGCTCATATATTTCTTTTATATCACATTTTGTCACGCCTGATGATGAATGCCACCACAAGAGAAAATTCTTCCAGGCAGAGAATGACATCCTGTTGCAGATCCTCCAAAAGCATGATTGCTAGATGCTTCAGAATGAGATGTCTAACTGGGCTTTCTGAGAACATGCCTGATAAAACCTTTTATAGCAGATCAGTGCTGTTGGGTGAGCAAAATAGGACGTATGAACTGATCTTTAGATGGGTCTCTATCTTGAGTGCTCATGCATGCACAAAAGCATCCTGTTTGGCAGTGGAGTGGAGGACCACATGTTGGGGTCTTCTTATACATTCATCACTGACAAACATGGATGAGTTCCTGGAATCTCTGTCTGGAGGCCCAGATAGCTTTGGTATCCTCACTGCAGTTCTGGATTTGAGTGCTGAACTGTGTGGCATATCTCAAATATCAGTTGGTCATGCTACAGACTGGTATGTCATAACATGTGGTATTATCTGTAGCTGTCTGAATCAGGGCTATGTAATTAATGAGCATAGCTTTTTTGTTGTTGAAGGAACATTGGGAGTTAAATGGGTGGTGCAGTAGTGCAGCAGTGCAGCAGTTAATGTTGTTGCCTCACAGCAAGAGGTTCTCCTGTTTGATTTGCAGCTGGGATGCCTTCTGTGCATAGTCTGCATGTCTTCCCTGCATTCTGTGTACATTCTGTATACTGATCATGTCTAAATACCTAAATGCATCTATAATTTTTCTATGTGGAGCTTTTCTCCCCGGGCCTCTGCTGAAAAAGGGCATTTTCAGCTCAGTCAGACACCCCCTGTTAACAAATGTAAAATAAAATAAATAAAATACATTCTTATGGGTTTCCTTCAGGTACTCCAGTTTCCTCCCATATTCCAGAGATGTGCATCTGGAGTGTTTCTCCTTGGGCCTCCACTGAAAATAGGCTCTGTCCTTGTTGGACTTTCCCGGTCAATGAATGTTAAATAAATAACTGGAATGACAGTCTACTCAAAGATGTTACCATCGATTTTATATAGCATTCTGTGATACAGGATTACTTTCACTGGGCTGCTGAAGTTAGTGAAGAGCTCATTCATAAACTTTCAAAGGTTTTGTATTGTCATCTTCCCCCGCCATGAATATAGGCATGTCTGATGTCGGAGAACTGGAACCAATGATTTTGACAACCAATCATGGCACAGTGGGGGTTGCACTGTCAGTGGCAGACATGCATAATGTGATGGCCATATGGTCTCCAATTTCTATGGATACAGCTCCTGTGCAACCCACCATTAGACTCAGAATGCTACAGTGAAAGAAGATAGTGCCTTTTTCATAGGGACAGAAAGTACCTGTTACAATCAACAGAGCCAGCCTTGATCCTGCCAGCTCCATGGAGCAGGAGGAGGATTTCAAAGGTCGGTGAACTGGTGGCTGGCCATGCCATTGGTACCGCTCCCGTCCTGATCTGAGTGTCTCTATACCCACCACTCAGTGTTTGTGCAGGGTAGATATACAGAGAGAGGCAGTGACCAATGCAGCTACAGCCGAGATGATTAGGGTAGGACCTGGTGTGCATGACAACCTACAGGACTGACTGAACCATATGGGCAGCTTTATGGGGAGGTGGCATAAGGAGTCTGTTAGCTGTAGATGTCCCTGTGTAGCCAGCCATCACGTCCACTGCACTTCCAATGGACAGTCTACCTCTGTCTCAGGTAGGGAAGTCGACTGCAAGAGGGGTAGATGAATGTGGGAAGCCATGGACAGGGTACTGGTAGTAAGACTACCTGTAACACATCCCACACTCACATTCACAAAACAGTTATGTATTTACTATAATACTGGATGCTCTTCATTTCTACTATGTCTGATTTGACTGAAGGCATTTAGGCCACCTTGTGGATCCAATCTGGCAGCTCTCTACTAAGTGCTCAAAACCTCAAGGTCCTTCCTTTTACCCCACAATGCATCTGTCCTCTGCCCTACCTCAGATCAAGTTTGCTGCTGCTTTACATAGGAAAGCACAAGTGGGGAATATAGGAGTTGATTTTTGAGGGAGAACAGGTTTCAAGTAGGTCTATTAGGTCTATCTGGATATGAATGGTGATAATTTGGAAGGGTAAAGGCTGGCAGGCTGTCAAATCTCATGGACTAGGGATGAAAAGAATCGAACATAACATCTGTAACCTATTTCCTTCTCTCTGTCTGTCCAGTTTGACTATCGGGACAGAATCCTAAGCTGCCCAGTTTCCATGAGGAATCACAACAGAATGCCATTCAGAATGGTAGTTCCAAAGGAGGTTCTAGATTTGGAAACTATTTCCAACTTGCAATGTTTGGAAGAGGTTTGTAGCACTGACCAGGTTACTGCTGCACAAATATCATCGACTGTAGTATTTTGGGAAAGGCACTGGGTACTGACATCTATCTGGTTGTGTAAGCCTTAGGCTTTATTAGCAAAGGCTTTTTCTTGAGTTAAAAATGAATTGTATACAGTCTGAAAGCTCTCTGGACAGTGTTATCTTGTCTACTTTACATCCTGGTCTGGAGGGAGTTAACTAAATAAAAAGCTGTTGATCCTTTCTGGTGGATTTAATACAGTGAAGGTAGAAATTTAACTGAGTATGGACACTAAAAGTATGAAGAAAATATTTTCCCTTGTTAGAATGATTTGGAAAGAAAACTGGTTAGTGAATTAATTGGTTGGTTAAGATCAGATTCTGAAGCAAGTATTGGAATGAATATATTATTGGTTTTTAATGAAAGTCTATTTTTGTGGAAAACTAAAGAGGTACTGAACCGAGTGCTGGTAATCTTTCTTGCTAAGGTGATAGCTACCAGGATTAATATTTTCCAGGATAGAAATTTCAGTTAATCTTTAGAAACTGGTGCAAAAGGTTGACTTGTTAGGGTTTCGAGAACAAAGTAAAAGTCCCCATGGGGTACTGGATCTTCAATAGTGAAACATAAAAGGAAGGCTCCCTTGAAGAAGGCTCTGTACTGTTTTTGTGCTGCAAAAGAGGAAGATGGAAATCCTGTATGAAATTAAGAGATGGCTGATAAATTAAACTTAATTGTATAATAACTGGAACCAACTTCAAACATTGACAAGAGGTTGAGAAGAACAGAAGGAATGGAGTCGGTGAAGGTGTCCAGTCCTTGGCTACCGGCCCAGATGGAGAAATGTCTTCACTTGCTCTTGTAGATTCTACACATGGATTCTTTCTGATAGGCATATAAAATAGGATCACAGTCCATTACTGGAAATGGAGGAACCATGTTTTTAGTATGAGAGAGTAGATGGCAAGGTAAGGCTCGCCAGATGAATGGGGCAACAGTTCTGGTTGCAGATTGACAAGCCATGGCTGCATTTTCACATTAGGCCACAGAAAAAAGGAACCATTTTTGTCTGGACCAGAATGGTACAATGAGTATGTCAGTAACTTTACACAGAGAGGCTCTCTGCAGACATTTGGTGATCAGGAGAAGTGAAGGGAAAGTAAAGGGTAGACTGGAAGGCTACAGCATCCCTCTGTGACTGACCCTGTGGAGGTATCAGGGCAAAGTAGATTCTCCATTCGGTACTGGACAAAGAAGCAAAAGGATTGCAACAAAGGTGGTCCAAGCAGAAGAAATTGTGTGCAACTGTGCAAACCACTCAACCTCTTAGTCCAAGAAATCTGGACAAAGCCTGACAAAATGGGGGGGGGGCTCAGAAATAGGGACATATTTTAAATATTGCTCTTATAAACTTAAAAAGTTGCTAGAGTAACATTGTTTGTTTTGACATACATTTTCTGGAAATTTGAAGTCTGAAACTCAAATGTATGCCATTATTTTGTGACTTCAATCCTCAGATCATCCCAATAATTTGCCAGAAAACCACACATTTTATGAGGAACAGACCAAAAATATGAGCCAAAAATCTGGACAGTCTGTGAAAATCTGGAAATTTGAGAGGTATGCTCCTGTAGAACTGAGGGACAGCTCATAAGGCTTAGAATGCATCTGCTGAACCTGTCTAATAGGTAGTAGACTCATCCTGGAATGTATGTTGTTTTCAGAAAGCAATGTGAAGATATTTCCTTTTGTTACACTCTCGTGACGTTATCTGAGTGAATGACAACCATCCTGAAAGAAAGGAATTTCTGAAAGGCCTACATTTATAGAACAGCTGTCCTCATCTCCAGAATGGTGATGTGAATGTTAGCCTCTAAATCTGTCCATGTTTCTTGGGTTATTCTCCACTGGAAATGTTTCCCCAACACCTCAGAGAGGAAGTGACAGTGGGAACTGTAGCTGTTCGAGGGGTAAATGCACATAGTCACACCAGAGAGATTCTAGCCATCATTTTATGTGCTATTTGCAAATCAGTGTGCTCATACTGTTGGATATCAGAGACCATTGTAAACACTTTGAGTCCATTGTAGTACCCTCATATATTATTTAGCATGTGGATTTAGAAGGCAGAAAGATGCCATAAGAGTGAGAACCTACCTTTAATTGTAGAACAGCTGAGTAAGAGCTATTCCCTAGCAGAGTAGGTATTGATTTTGTTAGGGATAGAAGTCTTTTATTTGGTAATTTTATTATGCAAGATTTTGTTTCCAGATGGCAGCCAATGAATACTAACGTCTGAGATGGCTATAGATGAGACTCTCCCCTATTTAAAGAAGTATCTAAGTATGGGCACAGTTGAAGCAAGTAATCCCTGGCAGCAAAAAGGGGCTACTTTGTTGTAGAAGCTGGAAGCCAATCATTTAGAGATGGGAATACATGGATCCTTTTGAGTTGTACATTAGTTGTGACCACTGCATACACTTATAAATACCTGAGGGGCTTTAGTGAATCAGGCGGCCAGAGATTCAGATTGGTAATGATTTTATCCAGCTGGAAGTGTCAAAAGCTGGATCCTGTGGCAATTTTGGTATGTAAGAAGCATTATGGAGGTCATTCAGTACATCTACTTGTTTGCCAGCAGGCAGGGTAAATGGCTTGCATCACGACCATCCTGAATTGGACCTTTTTTATGCACTGATTTAGGTCACATAGCATTAGGATTTGCCTAAAGTCCTTGAATCTGTAACAGACCATGGACCTTTCTGGTTTGGTGGGACATATTGGATGGTTCTTCTTTTCTAGAAGTGAAGAAAACTCTCTCTGTCTGCTCTATGCTGGTTGGAGTGGAATATCGGGAACTTGTAGACACTGTTGTTTTGGAATTATGGCTATTGGAATTATATAAATTATGACCAGTATTCTCCCCACACATTTGTCTTGTATGATGGCCATCCATGCTTTTTAGTGAAGAGCTAATTGGTACCCAACTGTTTCCAGAGGGGAGTGGCCTGACAACCCTTCAGAAATGTTGAGGCTGCTTTCCAGGCAAGAGACCACTGAAACTCTAGTTTCAAGGACTATTCCTGCACATAGGGTGGCATCCATTGGAGGGGTATTTCCCAAACTAGAGCAACTTGGAGCTCTTATGATTCCTGTTGTAGAATTTCTGAGGCATTGCAGACTGTTCTCCAAAGGCAGACATGTTATCTTCGTGCTCACTTTTTTGAAGTTTCTCCTTGACTTTGAGCCTAAATCAGCTGTAGTGTGTAACACTCTCATAGAGACATTGGAAATAGTTAACATCATGGCCCGATGGCATTTTACCTGTTTCCTAGATTCTAAGGTGCAGCTTGTTCAGCTATGTCTCTTTGGAAGTAGGTTATATTATGAGTAATAAATATATCTTAATACTCCTGGGGCAAATGTTTCTGTACATGTAAACAAACTTCCCCATTCTGTCCATCATCTGACACTTTTTATTATTTGGGATGAATGACAGCAGTGTCATCAGACAGCTCATTTTTTGGTGGCTGCTGATAAAGTAATGGAGTCCACCACAGGGTCCTTACTGTAGCACTGTCTGTCATTAGGGGAACAAAGAATTTTGTCCAGTTTTCTGGAGATAGTTAAAGCAGACATGGACTCCTGCCATGCTCTGCCCACAACCAGATCTATCATGTGATCAGCAGGGTCTACTACCTAGGATGTAGAGGAGGCAGAGCTGAAGGTTTCGAACAACACCTTTTCATCCATGGACTGGGGTCAGAGGGTCAAGTTCTATTCCAGTATCTTGCCAAATTTGATGTCTTCTGAAAGGGACTATAACAAACCCTCCCTTTCCCCCAAATTAGTGCCAGGAGTCAGATACTCCAGAGGGAGATGATGTGCCTCCTTTTATACTTTTGTTTTCTTGGTGGATTAAAATTCCCAGAAGATTCTGCATAAGTCTCCTCAGGAAGCTGGACAAAACCTTCAGGTCCACTTTTCCCCTGGGAAAGATGACAAGAGGAATGGGTGACAGACAGAAGGAGGCCATTAGTAGGATACATCTGTACTTGAAAAAACATCTACATCTTTCTGTAATGAGAAAATGATCATTCTCTTGATAACATCAAAAGCTATCCCTGAGTCTTCTGGCATGGAGGACCTCTGTAACTGTGCGATAGCAGTTTCCACCGAAGCTGACATCAATCGCAATGTGGACAAGGTCACTGAAACAGATGACCAAGATTGCTTCAACATTAAGAGTTCAACATAGAGTTCAACACCAAAGATGGCACCAAGGGGGATTAAACTGAAGACTGTGCTGAAGACACTAGCTTGAGGGCTCGGTGCCAAATGAGCAATACACTGAGGTCAGCATGAAGGCATCCAAGCCAACCAGTCCAAGCCAGATAGGGCTGACTGTAAAGACTCTGAACAATACAATAATTCCATAACCACCAGTGCCAAAACAGGGACCTGGTAAGGAACTCGAAGAGGAGGAAAGTGGGCCAACCAAATCTTCCCTAGAGGCAGATGGAGATGTAATGATGCTCATTTAAATCTGTGCCTTAAGAAAGGCCCTCCATCTTGTATCAGTCTAGCTCAGACAACCTCCAGTAGGAGCTAGCAGATCAAGCAGATCTAAGGGATGAGGTTGAAGGAGGCCAGGAAGAGAAGAATCTGGATAGTTCTCTCATTGATGAATGACAACTAGGGACATTCTTAGGAGACATGTCTGAGATTACAGTTGTCTCTGTGCAAGATTGCTGGCAAAGGAGCAGAATGTGCAAAGGATGGTACTGCAGTGGCTGTTTAGGGTGGGGAAAGGGGTTTTTAACAGGGAGAAATACCAGAGCCCTAAGGCTTTCTTGTCTTTTATTTATTTTTTATTTATTTTATTTTACATTTGTTTACCAGGCTAGTCCAACTGGATACATGTCCATTTTCAGTGGAGGCCCGGGGAGAAAAGCTCCACTACATACTACTTAACAATATCAAGATATACATGAATATACAATAATAGGAAAAACATATGCTTAAACCTACAACAGGTTGTATAGACTTTTGAGTACAGTCTGAGTCTTAGGATGGTAAAAAAAAAGTAAAGACGATGAACATTAAATAGTCTGTTGGAGTTTGTAGTTAAGAAGAAAGAGAAAGGGAGTTAAGGAATCAGATAAAATAGAAAAAAAAGAGATGGCTAACCAGGGTTATTACATGAGCATAGCCAATGGTTGTTTAGGAAGAATTTTAGTTTAGTTTGAAATAGGGGGAGTGAAGTTAGGGTTGTGAGGCCTTGTGGTAGCTGGTTCCATATTTTGCCAACTGAATTGGAAAATGTGGAGTCACCTGCTGAGTTTTTAGATAGGGAAGTTTGGATCAGTATTTTGTTAATGGAGCGTAGGTACCTCTGATTGTTATAGGGTGTTATGAGGGTGGAGAGTATTGGAGTGTTGTCGGGGTGATGAAGGGCATTATGGGCAATAGTGAGTTGATAGTATTGTATAAGGTGGGGTAATTCCAGCCACCCTAGTTTTTTAAGATTTAAACAATGATGAGTTCTATATGGAGAGGCAGTTGCAAATATGGCAATGTTATTATATGATGTAGCGAGTTTGTTAAGATTATGCTTAGAAAGATTTGTGTATATGGAGGAAGCGTATAATAGGGTTTAAGTGGGTTCTAGCTATTGTAGTTCTGGCTTCAGGAGTAAGAAAAGATTTGATTCTGTAGAGAGAGCCTAGTTTTCTGTTGGTAAATTTTATTGTAAAGTTAATATGGTTGTCAAATCTCAATTGATTGTCAATAGTAATACCCAAGAGTTTTGTTATTTGGTCAGGAGAGATAATGGTCCCATTATTGGATGTAAGCATAAAATGGATAGAGGAAGACAAGTGGGTGGGTGAAAAGAGCAAGAGTTTGGTTTTCTTGGGGTTGAGGAGAAGACAATGACTAGAGAACCATTTCTCTATAGCCGTGAAGGTTTTTTGTGTGAGAGAGTGAAGTTCTGTCTGCGTTGAGGCTGAGCAAATGATAGTAGTGTCATCTGCATATTGAATGCAAGTTGTTAGTGGAGTAGCTAGATGAAGTTCATTTATAAAAATGGAGAACAATAGAGGACCTAAAATAGAGCCCTGAGGGACACCTATAGAGGTGGGGAGGAGATCAGAGAGTTGGTTGTCCCACAGAACTGCCTGTTTTCGGTTGTCTAGATAGGATGTGAACCAGCTTAAGGCAGGATTATCTAGAGAGAAAGAGACTTTAAATGATGGAGGAGAAGTTGGTGATTGACCATGTCAAAGGCTTTGGACAGGTCTACGAAGAATGCCTAAGAAGGAGTATTATTGTTGCGGTTTTTGTTCATTGAGTCGATGAAGGATAGTAAGGCTGTGCTAGTACTATGGTATGGTTGAAACCCATGTTGGCAATTAGCCAGGAGATTATAGTTTAGTAGGTGATTTAGTAACTGTTTGTGGATACATTTCTCCATTATTTTTGCAAGAGGAGATAGTAACGCTATAGGGCGGAAGTAAGAATACTCAGTAGAGTCACCTCCTTTGAAAAGAGGGATAATGTAAGAGATTTTCCAGACTGATGGAATTGTACTTTCTTCTATGGTCCTGTTGATCAGTATAGAGATGGGGTATGCTAAGGCTTTTGCACCTAGTTGGAGGTATTCTGCTGGTAATCTGTCGGCAGAGGGGGTCGTAGGTTTTAGTTTATGAAGTAAGGACAGTATATGAGAAGTGGGTATGGGTTTAAGGTGAAATGGGGGGGATAGAGCTAGGGGTAAATAGTTTGGAGGTATCTGGGCTTTGTTGATTAGCTAGCTTTAGTATGGCTGAAGTGAAGAAAGTGTTAAAGGCATTAGCTGTTTGTAAGGGGCAGTCGGGGTTAGAGCCAGACGGGTTTGGTGTGGCAATTTTACCGGGGGAAAACAGTTTATTGATAGAGGTCCAAAATTTATGTGGATGGTGAAGTGAAGATTGCTGAAGCTGAGTATAGAAGTTCTTTTTATCTTGTATGATGGCTTTTTTGTCATATTTCTCTGTTGTCTAAAAGTGACATTATCAGTTAAGCTTTTTGTGGTTCGCCATTTAGCCCAGGCTTTATTCCTACTTAGGATTAGTTTCTTAGTGTTGTTTGAGAGCCATTGGGCTGTTTTAGATTTGACACGTATAGAGCGCATTGGGGCATGATGTTCAAGGATAGTGAGAAAAGTATTATTAAAGTAACTAACAGCTTCATCTATTGGGAGAGATTTAAGAGGTGACCAGTTGACTAGCATGAGTTCATTTTGAAACTGATTGAGGTCAAAATATTTTTTACTACGGAATGATCTGACTTGGATGGGGACAATAGTACTAGTTTTATGCCTAATAATGTAAGTTAGGGAGTGGTTACTGAGGTCATCTGGGAGAGTTCCTGTTGTATATTTTTGCTGAGGACTATTTGTTAATATCCAGTCAAGTATACTTTCTTTATTATTAAGTTTGTTTATTCTAGTTGGGGAGTTAATTATTTGAGAGAAGCCATGCAGGTTAATAAGGGTGGATGGATTAGTATGTTTACATAAGTTCCAGTCAATATTAAAATCCCCTAAGAGTATTGTTTCTTGAGGGTGATTTAGTGAGAGCCAGTTTAATAGGTCTTCTAATATGGTAGGATTTTTACCTGGGGGAAGATAGGTACAGATAATATTTAGTGTTTTGTGTGGGTTGAGTTGCAGTTTTGTAATAAGTATTTCAATATTAGTGTCAGATGGAAGGTTATGATTTGTTTTACTTATTTACAGTCCAGTTTTATGGAGTATAGCAACCCCACCACCTTTTTTGTTTAAGCGGTCTTGTCTTAGGATATTGTAGTCTGGGGGAATAATCTCATTGTCTTTTATTGTAGGTTTGAGCCATGTTTCAGTTAGACAGAGAATATCGAACTGTTGGACATCTAGAAAAGCATGAATTTGTGGTATTTTATTACAAATGCTTCGTATATTTAGTTGGGCAATTGATAGTGATTTGGGGGGTTTAGTAGATAGTGTTGGGTTTTTGTTGAATGGGTGACATTTAGAGGGTATTGGGGATGGGTTCGGACCAGGGTTGGGGTGGATATCTCCATCTATTAATGAGCAGAATAATATAGGGTTGAAAAGTTGAGGGGGTTTGCAGTAGTAGTTAACAAGTTTTTTAAGGCTGTAGATATGGTATTTAATGTGAGAAAGGCGGTGATATTTAGGTTGAAGGTAGGAGGTTTTGTGGATGGTATTGAGATAGCTTATAGATAAGGCTAGGGGAGATGTTTGGGTATGTCTGCTTGGGATTATAAGAGTAAAGGGTAGGGGTTGTTCATAGAAGGTTAAGAGATAGGTAGAGGTAAGAGTAGTTAGGAAAGTTAGTAATACCAAAGGTTGAATTTGATTAGACATGTTAAGAGGGCCTGTGCAGGGATGTAAATGAGTGTATTAAGGGAAGGTTGGTCAGGGAGTAGATAGGTGCGGGAGGGGGGAGATTATGTAGAAGGGGGTGGGGATGAGTATAGGATATGATTGGTTGTGAAGAGAGAGGGGTGTGTCTGTGAGGGAAGGTTGGTCAGGGAGTAGATAGATGTGGGAGGGGGGAGACTATATAGAAGGAGGTGGGGATGAGTATAGGATATGATTGGTTGTGAAGAGAGAGGGGTGTGTCTATGAGGGAAATTAATGTGGAGGTAGTAGGGGTGGCTGGGGTAGGGAGGAGTATAGGATATGATTGGTTGTAAAGAAAGAGGGGTGTGTCTATGAGGGGGATAAATGTAGAGGTGCTAGGGGCGGGTGGTATTTGGGGGCAGGGAGGGGAGCGGAGTGAGCCCAAAGGGCGAACGGAGCGGGAAGACACAAAGACTTTTGTGTGGCACAGAAAAAAACAATCAGTAAAGTGGGGAAACAGCAGGTAGGTTTGAACCAGGTATATGTGTATATGTAGTCTAACTTAGTAAAAATAGCCTATGTGTATATATAATGAAGAGTAATTAAATTGAAGCTATGGTGATGTACAGATTTAGGGTATTAGAGTTAAACAGAGGGGTGATAGGCAGGGTCCAGAGAGAAAGAGAAAGTACAGAGGTTAGACAAAAAAGAAAATGAACGATATGGGGGAGTTAGAAAATAAGACAGAAGGGAGTAAACCAGATAGTACAAAGATGCCACCTAGTGGCCAAAGGAATAATTACAAAAGTTATACAGGTAGGAAAGGGGTAATAGTGGAAGTGATTAAGGCAGAAAGAGTTTAGATAAAAGAGATAGAAGTTACAAAAATAGGTGAGCAAATCCAAATAGTCTTTCTCTGTCTAGCTTTCTTATTTGTGTCTCAACCTTGTCCATGTTGCTATCCTTATCCTTTCCTCTTTTCATTTCCTGATCTAAAGGGAGTAGAAATCCATTTACGTTCAATTTGTTTCTGCATTCCTGCCTTTGCAGCTTCATGAGACACAATAAGATGTGTTCTGGATCTGGCCACACCATGCAGAAGTCACGGGTATTCTGAGGTGTAATCTTGTGGCCACATCTGACACACTTTTTGAAGTCCTTGTCCATACTTAGTGACTAAATAACAAGTAGCTACAATAAAATAAATGCTAAATATAGTAATAAAACACAATTGGCAGGAATCACAATGACTTGCACAGAGTCTAAGAGTAGTGTAAGACTCCATGCAGCCATCGCGATCCAGGAACAGCCTGAATGTGCGTGTAAGAGAGCACCTAAAATGGCTCTTACACGGACAGGGAGTGGATATGCTAATTACCTCACTTGCAACTGAAAGGCATGCAAATGAGGTAATTTCGTGATCCAGGAAGCAGAAACCTGCCAGTGTAAGAGCCATGTTATCTGCAAAAATGTACTCAGTTGATAACTGAGTACCGTTCTGCAAATAACACAATGGAGCCTTGTCAGCTCCAAATAAAGGTTGCAAATGTCCCAGGCAGCATGCTAATGGTCAAATATGTGGCCACTGGCAATGTACCCTGATGCAAACATAAAATATATATATATTTTTTTCGGCGATCGCCGATGTTTAAACGTAGCGCAGCGCCGCGCAAATGGGCTGCGCTATAAAAAACAGAAAAATAAAAAAATGAAACCCACAAATGTGGGTTTATGCAAAGCATGAATTTACAATGGAAGGGAATAGCAGGCAAAAACAACATGGTCACCGAGTAGGGGTTGCTAAGGGGGGAAGCGGAGTGTAAGACATGTAACTAAGCATTAGTAGGCAATCCTATGTAAATGAGTGGTAGGATAATGAATCTTACTGTTACATAGGAAATTAGCACATTCCGTGCAGTGTAGGAGTAGGATAAAGGGGAGTAACAGAGTAGGAGGTAGGTGACATCACAGGGGGGAATGTATGAAAGGAATGCAGCTCATTGGAGCACAGTGGCATGTGAAAGCTGTCAGTCACACATCATGGAAAGAGGAGTGTCAACAAGTAGGCATGGGAAAGCCAAGAAATGGAAGGTTTCTTGCAGGGCGTGCATGCGTGCTTGTGCACGCTGGTAGGCACGAGTAAGCTAGAGTGCACGCGTGTAAGCGTGAGTGCGCGCGTTTAAGGCAGAATAAGCATGTAGGAGCCTGTTTAAACACCTGTAAGCTTGTTTGCGCTGGTGTGTGCGCATTTTAACCCGAATAAGCAGATTCTAGTCCGTCTAAGCATGTGTGCACGCATGTTAACCACTGTGAGCGAGTTTTTGCTGATATGCGTGTCGCTCCCCCCTGAGGAAACAGAAGGGAAAAAGGAAGCATATGAAATAGTAGGAAGCTAGCAGGGATTACTGGCAGAGCTAGCAGGTGAAAACAATCAGAAGAAGGCAATTATACAGGCAGAACAGTAGCCCAGCCCAGCACTTAAAACTCTGCAAACAACAGTGCAGAATGTTTCTCTCAAGAGACACTGCAACAGAGGAGTAAGCTATTAAAAGTGAAAACTGAAAAAGCTTCACTCAGACCAAAAATGCTAGGGGCTGCCATAGCTGTTATAAGGAGACATATGCAACTTGCTGAGGGTGGTGATTATGCAAATGCTGCCAGACAACCCACAATGAGGAGACGGAGAAGAGTGTACAGGCCCAGGGTCACCTACCAGGGGTTACATAAGCTGGAGATAGTGGAGCGCTATAGATTGGACAGAGACCTCCTGCATCAAATTGTTGAGCTGTGCAGGCCACACCTCACACACAGAACCAACAGAGGGGAACCCATCCCAGTGGAAATCAAGGTATGTGTTGGCCTAAGAATACTAGCAACAGGTACCTTCCAGAGACCAACTGGTGATATGATGGGGATATCACAGGCATCAGCATCCAGGTTACTGCACCAGCTCCTGGATGCCATGTCAGCACATGTCAGTGATCATGTATATTTCCCCAATTCCCGTGAGGTATTGGCCAGCAATATGCGGCTCTTCCAGCAAATAGCGGAATACCCTGAGGTAGTGGGTGCAATAGACTGCACGCATATACAATTCAAAGCACCAGCTGGTGAGCATGGTAGGGCCTACATTAACCGCAAGGGCTTCCCCTCCATCAACTGCCAGGTCGTGTGTGATGCCCAGGTCATAATAATGAATGTGTGTGCTGGCTGCCCTGGAAGCTACCATGATTCCCACATCTGACATTTGATGCAGCTGTACCAGACATTTGCCAATGGGGACATCCCACATGGTCACTTAGTGGGGGATGCTGGCTATGCACTGGAGCCGTGGCTGATGACACCCATCAGAAATGCACACACACGTGAACAAGAATGCCAGAATGAAGCACACACACAAACACGAAATGTAATTGAGCATGTGTTTGGGCTGCTCAAGTCATGGTTCCGGTGTCTGGACACATCTGATGGAGCCTTGCAGTACTCACCAACTACATGTACCCAAATTGTCATGGTATGTGCTATGCTACATAATATGATTCTGCGAAAACAGCTGCAGCAGGACCAGCATAGGGCTGGGCCAAACAGCCCCCCACCATTGCCAAGCCAATCACAGGCAGAACGTGACTCGGAGGAGGAACAACCTGATCCTGCCCCAGTAGGCAGAAGGAGGCATGCCCAGTGTGCATTGGCCTTGGCAAAGTGGCAACGCATAGCACATACACTGGCTCAGTAGGAACCCTGGAAATGATACCTCTCTCTGACTCACACATATAGTAAAAGGGATGCCTAAGTTGACACAACCTGCTATCAAACATGTACAGGGAGTGTAGTATGTGCATCCAACATAGACAGCCCTGAAGCACCACCTGAGGCATGATTTCCATGTGTTAAGCAATGTAACACCATGTAGCATATGCAAACTTGATGACCCTGACTAACATCCTACCCTCACCAAGCATGATGCCACAATAAGAAGACAAGATGATCAATTACAATAATTGGCTTACATATTGCTGTTAGTCAAAGGGGATTCGATGCATGCCAGCCTGGAATGACATGCTGAGCAAGACATGATGCTCCACCTGCTAGGGATGGCATGCACCTATCAGTCCTGGCCTTTAGCATACTGGCAAAGGCTGTTGTCACCCCCACTGTGCCTTGAATAGGTAAGGCTCAAAACACAAACCCACCTCCATAGGTATCACAAGGGATAAGAACCTAGATGTAATGCTACCCAATGCCAGAAGTCTAAACTGCAAGATGCATGCAGTCTAAACTCCCCTCAGCATGGAGAATGTTGATATCTGTCCTGTAACAGAAAACTGGGTTAAGGCTCACAACAGCACCCTAACACTACCAGGTTACACCTCATACCATGCTTTACAGCCCCAAAACATGGAACAAACTACAAAAGGAGGGTGACTAGCAATAATTGTCAAGGATAACCACACCCCCATGTTGGTACCACAACAAGAAGCAGCATGGACTATCCATGGTCAAGTAACAGTGGTTAAGACTGCCTCCCAGTTTGTAGCCTGCTACAGACTACCCTCCTAATGCCAGGAACTGCACTTGGCCTACGTTGGAACACATGGAAATATCAAGCTCTCCAAACAACATTATATTGGGTGACTGAAAATACTCAAACATAGACTGGGAGCATTATTCCAGCTCCAACACCCTAGGCCAAAGGTTCCTAGAATCCATAAACAAAAATGCTCAGGAACAACGTACCACTCCCACAAGAGGGGTAAGCATACTGGATGTGATAATCAGCAACATGGGTACTCTATGGCCAGATGAGAAGTACATCCCTCACTGGTAAGATCAGACCATAGAGTAATCACACTGGATAGTCACATACTGACCACAGTCCCTGGCCAGAAAACCACAGTGAAAAACATGTGTAAAGGAAATGTTGCACTCCTCCAAACTGATGTGGAATCCATTAAAGGCCCTGTGCCTGTGGAAAATATGGGCCACACCTCAGAACCCTTTATAAATGCATTCTATGAACACTGTCAGGAATGCATGGATTATGCAATCCCAAATAAAACCAAGGCCCAATACCATACACGCAGGCATCTGGCATGGTGGACCCCAGCCATTACCAAACCATGCAAGTGAATGAGGAAGCTACTACATGATAGAGCAAACCCAAAAAGGGAAGTAATCTCTGATCAGTATTATGGCAATGAAATATGGTCACTCTTAAAACCCACTAAGGCCAGCTACAACAAGTTGAATCTGTGAATCTTGGGCAATGTTACACCTGCCTCATGTACACAGACAACCCCCTCCTCCCCCCAAGAAATACAAATATATGTGAGAGATGCAACCAAGTCTCCAAACTGAAGGCTGAGCTCTCTCAACTCAGTACTGTCTAAACTAGTCAGGAGGAGAAGGTAACCACACACACCACAAACCCAGTCTCGCATAGACCTATCACAACTGCAAACCAAAGACATGAACACACAAAAACATTCCCGGAGGCTCTAATTAAAAAACACCAAATCAACAGAGGCCTCCAAAGCAGACACCCAAGCAACCACTACCCCCAAACATAGCACATGCAACACATAGTACACAAAGTCAGTGTGCCAAACAGTCACATCCCATAAGGACAAACAACATGCCTGATATACTTGTAATAGGTGACTCCATAGTCAGACACATTGATGTCCCGCTCACCAGACTGAACAAGGAAAAGGGTACAGTAAGCTGCCTGTAGGCTGCTACAATCTGCCACATAACACAAGCATGCAGGTCACTCCAAAGCAAGTACAAATATGACTCAGTCATTGTCCATGCTGGTGTGAATGACCTGAGACGTACCTCCCTGGACTACATGAAAAGAGACATAGAGGAGCTCTCCGATTATGTAGGCCAGGCCGGTATGACTCTGACACTGAGCAGCATCCTACCCTCACCAAGAATGATGCCACAGTACAAACACAGAATGATCAGCTTTAATAATTGGCTCAATTACTGGTGTCATTCCAAGGGGATCCAATGTCTGTCTGCTTGGGATGTCATGCTTGACAAGCCACGCTGCTTTGCCAGGGATGGCTTGCACCTGTCACCCCTGGGCATCTGGATATTGGCTAAGGCTCTTGCCACCTCCATAGTGCCTTTTGTAGGCAAGGTTGAAAAGACAAACCCACCTCCCTAGAAAACATAAGTGGAAAAAACCTAAGGGTAATGCTGCTCAATGCCAGAAGTCTAAACCTCAAGATGCATGCTCTCGAAGCCCTCCCCAGTATGGAGAACATCGATGTCTGTGCGGTGATGGAAACATGCATCAAGGCTCCTGAGAGCACCCCAGCACTACCAGGTTATACCTCATATCATGCTTTTCGGCCCCAAAACCTGGACCAAACCACAAAAGGAGGGGGAGTATCCATATTGAGCAAAGATACCCACACGTCCAGGTTACTGACAATGCACAAAGCATCAGAGACCATCCATGTGCAACTAACTGTAGGCAAAACTGCTGTACAGTTTGTAGCATGCTACAGACCACCCTCTCAAACCCAGGAACCCCAGTCAGACTTCCTGAAGACACTGGAGAGTATGAATGTCTCTCCAAATACCAAACAAGGTACTCACAAATTACCACATAGGTGGTAATCCATTATGTATGGAAGACGTAATCAGGGACCTAGGGACACAAGTGGACAGTAACCTCTCATGTGACACTCACATTGCCAACATGGCTAAGAAGACCTTCTATATTGGCCACCTTATCATGAAATGATTCACATCTACATCAAGAGAGGTCATTGTGTCCCTATACTCTTCTCTTATCAAGCCCATAATTGAGTACAATGCCCCATTTGGGATGTACCTTACCCGACACCTGCAGCAGTTAGAAAGACCTCAAAAGTACCTCACCAAGAGGATAAAGGGTCTCAAACATTTGTCATATGTTGCCTGGCTGACGACACCCCAGCTATATGCAGTCACATACTGCATACTCAGAGGTGATCTATGCCCGATGTACAAGGCCATGTCCAATACAGAATTGATGGACATGCTCCACCTCAGAAAATCCAAATCCATCAGAGCCGCGAGAGCGAGAGATGTCAACCTCAACACATAAATAAATAGGATGTGCTGGAAGGACAGATTCATAACCCAGAGGCTCCCTACACTCTGGAACAGAATCCCACTCCATGTTAGGCAGAGCCCCTCACTGACTCTCTTCAACAGGAATCTTGCCAAGTGGATGGGAGATCGTAGATTTACACTGGGGGTCTTCACTGTGTCATGTCTAGACAGAGGCACAGTAAAGTAAACCCTAAATGGGCATAATATTCACATAGCAAGGGGTGGCGAAAGCCACACAAACTCTGGCTAGGCTTATAAATGCCCTAGGGCAGATAGCCTAGTATGAACCTATGAACCTATGAAGATACAAATTGTACAGGACACTAAGGATAATCACAAGGCTTTCTTAACTGATTGTAGGAACCTTGTTGGGAATTCACAGATATGCTCTGAATTACCAAATATTACAAACAATACAACAAACCCACACACATTGCCAACATCCAACCTGACAGGTTCAGTGCAAACTACCCCCCCCCAAAAAATGCCAAATATCTATCCCAGCAGAGTGCTGGCACCCCTGACATTGCAGATGCTGAGGTAACAGCCAGCATCTTCAAAGCAAAACACACAGCATCAATGGTACGAGATGGTGTCCTGGGCTGTGTCCAACATGAACACCAAGAAGAATGGAATGTCAAATAACACTACTGCTCAATTTCAGCCTTATGACAGGATATGTACCCAAAGTGCAGTGTACAGCAACAGTGGTCCCTCTTCACAAAGGTGGTGCCTGAATGGATACTGCAAACTATCACCCCAGAATCCTGACAAGCTTGGTCTGCAAAGCTATGGAAAGGATCATCATGGACCTCAGAAATAAAGATATTGGGGACCTACAGACACTGGACCCTACCCAGCATGGCTTTCTTAAGGGCAGATCCTGCCCCTTAAACATGTTTGACTCATTTGAAACAGTCATCAAGGCCATTTATGAGGGGAATGTGGACCACACAGCCTATCTGGACCTTGCAAAAGCCTTCCCTACAGTACCCCACGTGTTCATTATAAATAAGCTCACCAGCTTAAATATAAACCCCTATGTTAGTAGATGGGCTGCAAACCAGCCCAAGGACAGAACTGACATGGTCAGAAATGCTGCAGCCATGTCAGACTACAAACCAGCTACAACTGGCATCCCACAAGGCTCGGTCCTAGGACCTCCCTTGTTTGGTATATATTTCCCATGGGTACAGGCCAACATGGAAGGACTGTGTCTGAACAAGTTTGCAGAGGACTACAAACTGGGCACCATATCTGACCCTCCAGCTGACACAAGCATCCTACAAAAGGGCCACATAGAAACAGACAACTGGTGCCAGAGCCATGTCATCAAGCTAAATGCAGAAAAGTGTATCGTCATCCCCTGTGGATAAACAGTAAGTGCCCACCAATTACCACATAGGTGTTAACCCATTAAGTACTTTAGAAGTAATAAGAGACCTGGGGACACAATTTGATAGATATCTTGCATTTGACAACCATGTGGCTGTAGTGGTTACAGAAACATACCATATACCCACCTAATCATGAAGGTAGTCAGATCTAGATCAGGGGAGGTCATTGTGCCTCTTCAGTCATCCTTCATCAGCCTCACAAATGAGTACAATGGCCCCTGTGGGATGTACCTCAGCAGACACCTCCAGCAACTGGAAAGACCCCAAAAGTACCTCACCAGGGGGAATCAAAGAGCTCGAACAGATGCCATGTGTTGCCTGATTAAACAAACTGCAGCTCCACACAGTGCCATACTGCCTGCCCAGAGGCAATCTGTGCCTGATGTATAAAGCCATGTCCAAGCTGGAATCAATGAACATGCTGCACCTTGTACAATCTGAATGCCAGTGAGCTATGCACATGAGAGACCTGAATCCCAGCACTGACATACATAGGACATGCTGTAGTGATTGATCCATAACCCAGAAGCTCTCTCCACTCTTGAGTAAACTCCCAGTACAGGTTAGCCAGAGAGTCCCTCATTGACTCTCCTCAACAGAAATCTTGATGAGTGGATGGGAGATGGTAGGTTTACCCTGGGTATCACTGTTATGTCATGGGTAGACAGAGGCACAGTATACTAACCTTGAAATATGTCATGTCAAAATCCAGTTACAATGTGTGTTGAAGGACAAACACACTCTCTGACTAGCAGTAGAAATGGCCTAGGGCACATCGCTAGTGTTTGTCAATGTCCACCCAAGTTGTGGAATACACTACCAATGTTGGACAAGCCTGGTTTAAGTAGTCTATATCCGAACAAAATGCAACATGGTCATGTGTGCACAACTGGCCCTTAACCAGTCTGGTGTGCTCACTATGAATATTTAAAGCAGTGATAGTACTGAAACCCAGGATACTGTCCACCACACTGAAAGTACTGAACCAGTACACTATACGATATTACAGTGTTTGGTCAGTATGAAAGGATGTTGACAACTGTATGCAAACTATCCCATGAAAACCCTGCAGGCACAGTAAAATCCCTGTTGGGTTCAGACACAAAGCAGTTGGGCAGTAAGTACACAACATGACTCCCAACACACAACTATAAATGTGAAATATTGTTGAAGTTCACACACAACCACAAATGTGGTGGACTGCAGATTTCAACATATGGAAAGCTCACACTGGGCATGCTCGCACACTGATAAATGAGACATATGCCAGGCAACAAGCCATGGAAAGCCTGAACTGGGCATGCTCACACACTTAGGCCATGTCTCAGTTTAGCAGTTGGCCACACATATCTGGTATTTGTATGTGTTAATCCAGGAACCAACCACAATACAGCAATCTGCCCAGTGCACACAGTTAAATGACTACAGAGACATAAGTTAAATAGTGGATCCCTCTCATATTCAAACATCTTCCACATATACACAAGTTGTTCATAGAAACTGGGAAAGCTATGGCAATAAAGACCTGCAAACAGTTTATCAGCAGCAAATATTGTGCATCTGAAAATTAAACATATGGGTGTAGAGGTCAATACTAGGCTGTTTGCCCTAGGGAATACAAGCTTAGCCAGAGTGTGCTTGGCGTCTGCCTCCCCAGTACAGTAGGCTACTGTGCCTCTGTAAAGTAGGTCACAGAAGGCACCGTTTTAAGGCCAGTGTGCTGTCCCTCCATCAAGCAGGGACACAGTGGAGATCCAAGGGGTTGAATTTGCAATGTCACATCCATGTGGCTGGTGTTTGCTGGAAGAGGGTTGGCGAGGACTTATAACAGTAATTGGGCATCAATTACAGACTGAGGGGAGCCTTATCTGCAATGTCTGGACAATTTCACTGTCAACACTTTGACGTTATGAGTTTGAGGGATTGAAGTGTTGTGCCAATACTGTTCAGAAACATCTTCCCTCTGTGGGATATTGCTCTGTAATGTATTAGCTCCCTCCTTCTGTTGTACAGCTTATATATGGCTGGTGTACACCAGACAGGTCTCCTGTTGTGGAGGAGTCATGGGTTTATTTGGGATAGCATGATCAATGCAAATCTTCCAGATGCTCATAGAATGCAATTGTCAAGGATTATGCAGAGTGACCTGTATAATCCCCTGGCATGGGTCCTTTGAAGTCTTCCACCCCAGTCTTCACAAGTGCAAAGTCTGTTTTTGATAAATACTTTGTTTGCAGTGACTTCCTTGCCTGGTGGTAGGGATGGGATATGGATGCCCAGGGAAAGTTGGGTATGGTCAGATATTAACAATGGTGGTCTACCTCTGGTGTGGACCATAGAGTCCCCATGTTGCAGATGGTCAGGTCCAATATGTATTCCCCCTTGTGGCTGTGGTGAGTTGTCCTGCCATAGCACATGGATTCACAAATTGTAGTGGCTGTAGGGTGATGTTGTTGAGGCCTGAGTAGTTCCCCCACACAATATACCTGTACCTGACGTTAACCACTGTAATGGTGTATGTGAACATCTTCATATCCTACACTGTTCCCAGGGAAGCAAAGTGTGTGTCCTGGATATGGGAAGGGTGGTCTGAACTGGTTGTACTGTGTGTTACAGGTCCTGTGGTCATGAAGCATGGTATAAAACATAAACTGGCAGTGCTGATGTGCATATCTGACCCTGAAGTAGGCGGCTGTTAATGCATATATATGCTATCCCCCTAATTGACAGATAGTAATAGATGTACATACTTCTATATAAATAATGATGTCAGCACCCTATAAATACTGCAGGAGAAAAACCAATGTCCAGTAATTTGAGTAGCATGCTCCACTAATGCGTCTCTCTCTCAAGTGTCATAATATAGTTAGGTAGGGGTTTGAATTCTGCAAATGCTGTGTGTGTGTTTGGGGGAGGGGGGTTAGTGTGTGTGCAATTCTGTGTGAAAGAAATGTCCCTTTTGGCAACTAGAAGAACACACTACATGATGCACAGTCTTCTTTCTAAACACTGATGATGTCAGCACCCTGTAAGTACAGCAGGAGAAGGAAAACCTCCCCGTAATGCAAATAGCGCACTCTGCTAATGCGTCTCTCTCAAGTATCATAATATAGTTAGGTAGGGGTTTGAATCCTATAAATGCCATGTGTATTTTTGTCACCCAGTATGTCCATGTGTGTGGGGTGTTGCTCTTAATATTGCATGACATAGATTATATCAGTAATGTCAATGCACACATGAGGTATGTGTGTGCCACATAGACATATGTACCTGTGACCTTAAATAGTTCCCATGTCTGAAGCTTGCTTCATGTGAATACATGAAATTTGCATTACACAACTTTATGACTGGTTTTCTGTGCAGGGGCTGCATTTGGTATGTGACTATACAGTGAGAGTAGTCTATGGTGTCATTTTACCAGCGAGGGATACACTTCTGGTCTGGAGCATATAGTCCACATGTTGGTGATGAACAGGTGCAGCATGTTCTCCCCTCTTGCGGGAGTGGTAACAAGTTGTACCATAGCAATTGAGTGAATGGATTCTAGGAACCTTACACCTAGGGTGTTGGAGCTACAGTAATGCTCCCAGTCTATGTTTGGGTAGTTGCAGTCCACCAATATAATGGTGTTTGGAGAGACCTTCATATTTCCATTGTTCTCAGGAAGGCCAAGTGGGGTTCCTGGGTTTGGGAGGGTGGTGTGTGCCAGGCTATGAACTGGAAGGCAGTTTTACCCACTGTTAGTTGCACATGGATAGTCTCTGATGCTTCGTGCTGTGCCACCAACCTGGAAGTGTGTGTATCTTTGATGAATATTGATACTCCTCCTCCTGTTTTATTTTGGTGCAAGTTTTGGGGCCGACAAGCATGGTATGAGGTATAACCTGGCAGTGCTGGGGTGCTTTTGGGAGCCTTGAACCAGGATTCTGTTACTGCACAGATATTGATGTTCTCCATGCTAAGGACAGTTTCCAGTGCATGCATCTTGAGGTTTTCACTGCTGGCGTTGAGTAGCATTACTATTAGTTTCCTATCTCTTGTGATACCTATGTAGGTGGTTTTGTCTTTTGAGCCTTGCCTAAAAAAGGCATTATGGGGGTGGCAAGAGCCTTTGCCAATATCCAAAAGCCCATGGGTGACAGGTGCAAGCCGTCCCTAGCAAAGCATCGTGGCTTGTCGAGCATGTCATCCCAGGCTGACAGGCATTGGATCCCCTTTGAATGACACCGAAACTTAAGCCAATTGTTGAAATTGATCATCTTGTCTACATATTGTGGCATCATTCGTGGTGAGGGTAAGATGCTACTCAAGGTCAGGGCCATACCAGTCTGGGCCACATGCTCAGAGAGCTCCTCTATGTCTCTTATCATGTAGTCCAGGGAGGTACGTCTCAGGTCATTCACACTGGCATGGACACTGAATGAGTCATATTTGTACATGCCTTGGAGTGACCTGTGTGCTTGTGTTATGTGGCGGATCATAGCGCCCGACAGGCATCTCACCATGACCTTCTCCTTGTTCAGCCTGGTGAGCAGGACGTCAGTGTACCTGACGATAGAGGCACCTATTACAAGTGTATCAGGTGTGTTGTTTAGCCTTACGGGCTGTGACTGTTCCGCACACTGGCTTTGTGAGCTATGTGTTGCACGTGTTCTGTTCTGGGGTAGCGGTTGCTTGTGTGTCTGCTTTGGAGGTGTCTGCTGCTTAGGCAGAATTTTATTTAGAGACTCTGAGTATGTTTTCGTGTGTTTATGTGTTTGGATTGCTGTCATGGTAGGTTTATGTGAGACTGGAATTGTAGGGACTGTGGTTTCCTTCTCCTTCTGACAGGTTTCGCCAGTACTGAGTTGAGAGAGCTTAGCCTGCAGTTTGGCTATATGGTTGCATCTGTCATATGTGTTGGAATTTGTTGGGAGGAGGAGAGGGTTGTCTGTGTACATGAGGCAGTTGTAACATTGCCTCAAGATTCCCAGATTCACCAGCTGGACCGGAGAGGAGATTGACAACTGACCTTTGGACATGCTAGAATAATATTAGGAATTCCTTTATAATTATTAACAAAAAGGGCCAATGGGGAACAAGGTACTCAAGGTGGGTTTGGAAGGGTGTAGTGCTTTTAATTTGTTAGTTCTGGCATATATAAATGCTTTAGTGAGCAAGTGCCAGGTAACTCAAATGCAATGTGTTACAGGTACCTTAAATGCATAAATGACAAACAGTAACTTTCTGTCAAGTGAAACAAGGAAATACGTACAGTAAGCAATGCAGATGTCACTAGGGATCCACAGAGGCACTGTAAAGCTGCGTTTCAGGTGGAATTAGTGTTTCAGGGAAATAAGCAAACAATCATACAAACAAAGCTACATTCAGCAGGCCTGGATCTAGTCTATGCTACAGCAAACAAGGTGTACCAATTTCAGTAAGAAACAGTTCAAATATGCAGGCACTATAAGCCTTTAGCCAGAAATTCCCAGCTCAGATGGGCAGAGTCCAGCCTCTCCTCCCACAAGAGTGCAGACCATGAACCTTCATAATGTAAAATAACTGTCCTGAAGCCCAAATACTTAAACCAGAACTAATGCACATTTAGAATAACAGACACTGAGCCCTCAATCAGCAGTTCCCAACTTAGTAGGATGTATGCTACCTGTCCTGCCACCACAGTATCCCTGACATTTAATGACTCACCTCCTGTCATAGTTAGTTGTGTGTTTTGGGGCTGACAAGCATGGTATGAGGTGTAACCTGGTAGTGCTAGGGTGCTCTTGGGAGTCTTGAACCTGTTGTCTATTACTGCACAGATATCAACATTCTCCACGCAGAGTAGAGTTTGGACTGCATGCATCTTGCGGTTTACATGTCCATCATTGAGTATCATTCCTTCCATTTTCTTATCCCCTGTGCTACCTATGTAGGTGGCCTTCTGTTTACAGCCTTACCCCCAGAATGCAAAGATGTGCAGACATTACACTATGGTAATTAATAGGGGTGTACCAAACAATACAATGACAATCATACTGTTAATGCATCAGGCATGCTGGGATATACCCACAATGATATCATTACACTGTACAGTTGACAACATGATAATATTACTACACTTCTATGTAGTCACCCTGTGCATCAGCACCATGTTAACCGGTTCCTGCATCGATGTTACAGATTGCAGGAGGTGGCACAGTTTCATCATATGCACAGGGTGTGTACTTGGTATGCCTGAGTCTGCCACTGATACAACCAATCAACATGTATGTGTGTCTGTGTTAGTGAGGGACAACCGTACAAGATGGGGAAATGTTGATGCAGTGTGTGCATGTATGTGTTAGCCCTAGGTGTTAGCATTATGCATGTGTGCATGCATGTACACAGTTCCACCTCGTGGCTGCCATATATGGGTTTTTGTGGACAGCCACAGACTGTACCTGCCAGGTCATACAGATCACTGTTTCTGGCCATAGACACGGTACCTGTGCCTGGCAGGGGTGCTACGGACAGTATCAGGTACTAAGCCAGACTGGGTACTGTCATCAGAAGCAGTTGGTTGATGACTGGAGACATGTCCCTGCTGGGACTGTCCAGAGCCACATGCACGTGGTCTCCTAGGGTGGTCTGATGACAGCACAGACCCAGCATTGCTGGGGCTGGTACTGGCACTATGGGAGCAGCCACAGGTTTGCTGTCTGCGATGACTGTCAGCTGCTGCTGTTCCTGGCATACGTCCACGTCAGTGCCTCAACTGTCCTGCATTGGCCTGGCTCATGGGCATGTAGTTGTGGAACAGATCTAATGTGTCCCCCCAACATTTGTCAATGACCTCGGTGAAATTACGGATGGCAGCCGCAACATCACGCATAGTGTCATTCATAGCAGTGCAATGTGTTCTCAGCTCCCTCAGACCCTGTCTGGTGTATCATTCCATACGTGACTGTGCCTGCATTACAGCCCGGAACATAGCTGAGGTTGAAAGACCTCTGTGGGCATGTCTGACAGGGGCAGTATGACCACGGATGCTCCCACGAGAACCCCTGGATATCTGCCTGTGTGGTACCATGCCAGGACTCTGGCCATGGCTGCTGTGAGGGGATGCATGTGCCACTGATACCATATTACCCTGGTCAATGCCCACTGTATGCTGTCTATCACCTAAGGATATTGGTGACAATGGATGTATTGGCAGGATGACTGTGTGCATTGATGGGGTTGACAGCTGTGTACTGTCGATTGGCTGACCAACAACGGACCCTGGCACACCTCCCTGTGCCATTACACAGGTATCATCATTATCACTATTCCCAGCAGCAGATTCAGGTTCCCTGCTGCACACCACCAGAGCAACACCAGAACCTGTGAGAGGAAGACAGGAAACACAATTTACAATGTGTACACAATGTTACCACAGATGCACACGGGCACATGCACACATGCACACATGCGCACATGCACACATGCACGCATGGGCACATGGGCACATGCACACATGCACACATGCACACATGCACACTCCTCAGTACATGAGACACAAACACACCTGCAATCAAACACATAGCAATACCATTTGAGGGTATTATTACTATTATTATCATTAGTATTAAAGGATTGTTATTACACACTCACCAGCATGGATTGGCTGCCTTGCTGTTACACCAGAGGGACCTGCACAAATAAGACATTTATTGTCAGTGGGCACAACTGTGCCATTGATACTGTGAGTATGATACAGTTCAGTAGTACAACAGTTGGCTTTCACAGGTCTACTGCCGATATTGAGAATATCACTCTTGCACAATAATTTCCAGGATAACAGCTACAAACACAGTACACACCTCACACATGCATAAACTACCAGTGTAGAGAACAGTCAACTATAGATATGGCATGTTACCTGCATGCTCCAAGTCCTCATGCTGGGTGGCTCCAGCCTCCATCATTACACATGTGTGTGGATGTTGTTTTTGTTGTTGGGCTGGAGCCAGAACACTTAGGAGGAGCCCCTCCAGTCTGGTGAGGGGGGGGGGTGTATAGCCACCCCACCACCTGTGGCAAGCTGTTGCCTGTGGATATCAGACGCACGCTGACGACATTTCTAATTAAATCACTGCAGTGATGGCGTACCTGCTCATATGTCCGGTTATGCATGCCTATGTCATTTACCCGACGAACAAGGTCTTGCCACAGTGCAGTCCTCTCCTGCTGGTTCTGGCTGGTGCGGGAAAAGAGTGTGGCAAAATCCCGCACCAGGCTCTGGTGTATCTCCTCTTCCTCTGCAGCAGAGTACGTGGGGTTGCGCTGGTGCACCATTGCCCTGGAAGGAAGAGAAAAATATGTGAGCAAGTGATATGGCACACATAATACTCTACTGTAGTGATATCACTGAACTGCCTTATATAGCATCTGTCTGTCTATTGGGAGATACACATGTAAATGACCACATATCAGTGCTCAGCCAACAACTGTGTGACAGTGCCTGGCACACTCCATACAACAAACAAGTATACTCCAGCAGTCGGCACACTGTTTGAAGTCCAATGCACAGCCTCACACTGGGGGGGTTGTATCAAGGTAATGCATGGGGAACATTGTCAACCCATGCAATACATGCAATGCACAGTACAAATTTCACTGGTAATGCACCGTAGTCTTTGTTGCCATAACCATACCTACACCACAGTCACATTTAGGGAACCACAGCACAACATATGGCAATGTAGTATGTTTGTATCCCAATACCTGACACATCTTTCTCTGGCCTCACACCAAGGACACACACTACCATGACAGACACAAAGTCATGCTGAGCAATCACACCATTACAGACCTTGCACACAGTCAGTGACACACTCAATACACCTCACATAGTTGATATTGCAATGAGTACATGTGTGTGTGCATTGTGTCATAGGCAGGTAGTATGCTATTGGCCCTGAGCCTACAGCAGCATACTGTTATGCTACCCTGCCCCTTGGGACACATGTAATGTGATTGTACTTGGTCCTGTCAAACAGTTACACAGGGTGACTCATATGGCATATTACCTATCTGCATAACATTCAACAGGGGTATGTCTGACATCTACTAATGGGGAGCCTTGCTTCTTAATGCTTGGTGGTTTACTCCAGGGTATGGCTTATTTGTGGGTAGGAACCTGTACCTCCACCATGTGCTCTTTACTGTGGTGCCAAGGATGACAGACATAGGTCATTTAGGCTGGGGATATTGTGAGGTGTTACCATGGGTGTTGGACAACTGTTATGGGTGTGACTTAACTATGTATATCCAGCAGTGGTAACCTCTGTCTAGGTAGTTTGAGAGGCACTCTATCTGTGATTTTGTCAGTCACTCTGCATAGGTAATGTGTTCAAGGGCATTATCACTGTTTGTTAGGTATGACTGTGTCCTTCCCCCTTTCTTTAGTTGTCATTGGAGGTACATACCGTGCAGGACATTGTGAGGTGTAGAGGGGTACAGTGACCTACATTTCACTAGCTGACACATCATTTCTGCTGACACGTACCATGTACAGGTATTACAAGACTGGTGTGCCACTGTGAATATCAAAGGGAAGGCTATTGTACACTTGTTCCCCATGTTCCCTCCTGACACATCCAGTAGTAGGCAGGCAACCACATATGTGGTGGTTAGTGGTGTAAGTGTTTTGGAATGGGGTATGGTACTCCAGTATCCACACTGGTGTTCAGTCCATGCCTTTGTCATCAGGCACCTGTTGCAATACATCTGCACACATGTGCCTCTCTCTGTATATATATATATATATATATATATATATATATATATATATATATACACACACAGAGAGGGGGAGAGAGAGAGATAGAGAGAGAGAGAGATATTCATATACATACATATCTGTAGACATTCATATCTGTCTGAATATGTGTATGCTCTATATATATCTATATATGTATGTGTCTATTACATATATATGTATATACATATTCTATCTATCTATATATGTCTATCTCTTTCTACGTCCCTCTCTATCTATGTATACATATACGCATATTATATATAGATACATATATAAATATACATACATATACATATAATATATATATATATATATATATATATATATATATATATATATATATATATACCTTTTTATTTACACATACGAATACACACACTAACATACTGCTAAACATCCATTACTGTGCAACCTACATTGTACGTTGCACTACAACCTACATTGATATGTGCACATAGCATCCTTCACATACATATGTATGTCCAGCCTTCACTAACAGTTACAGTATGTCCCCTGCCCTATGCACATCTTTATATATATATATATATATATATATATATATATATATATATAAATATATATATATATATATATATAAAGATACAGACTGCTAACACATATGGAGGGTTCACAGTATGTAGACTATTAGATTATTTGTTTACATTACCTTTGTTTGTCACTGCTGTTTGTGATGGCTTGCTGCTGGTTAGCTTGCTGTTTTGTATTGTTTTATTTTCGGTGGCTGTCTCTGTGTCTCTTTTCCGGTTTTTCTGTTTTTTTTTTCTCTCTTTCTCCCTCTCTCTCTCTCTCTCTCTGTCTCTCCCTCCGGATGTTGCAATGAAAGTATTGCATGCGTGGACTGGGAGTACAGGCTGCTTTTGTAGGTATATGCACATGTGCATGTGATGGCCTCTGCACCAATTGTTAGCCAGCATTTACTATTTGCATGCAGCCCGCTGTGTGGTAATTGCAGTTCTCACTGTGATTTCAGGACAGTGCTCTAAAATGTTAGGTTAGGTAGGTGTAGCCCTTTCAGATTTTCAAGGTGGGGACCATGCTGGTATGCTGTGGACACTGTTGTGTGAGTGTAAAGGTTGGTATGTCTCTCATATTTCAGGCTGTGTTGTAGGCACTGAAATGCATGTTGCACTGACACCTGACTATTGCTTCCTCCAGTTTATTCTTCTCAGTGTGTATGTTAACTGACACCTAATAATACTAATACTGTTTAAATGGGAGTATGTGCTTTTCTGTGGGACTTGTGGAGTAACTGGTATACAGCAGTGGTTCTTGCAATTTGTTGCTATGGCTTCACTATTTGGCCTTTACATTCACTCCTTGAATGTCTGCTAGGTGTCTATACTGGAATGTGTTGCTATGGCTTTCCTATTTTCCATTTACATTCACTTCTTATAATGCTTGCTATATTTCTTTCAGCAGCAATTTCTTATATGTTTGTTGTGGTTTGGTGGTACTGCATGCAGTCTGGTCTGGCCAAGGTGTGGGGCTTGACACCTACAAGTGTATTTTATTTTGCTGCTGAGCAGTAGTGGGGCCTTGTACTTTGTACTAACAGTTATGGATAGCAGGCACATGCAGTACTTGTAAACTGCTATACTGTCCTTATTTTATTAGTTGGATACCTCCTTTGATATTTGTGGGTTGTATACCTACATGTGGGTGTGCTTGTGGAAGCTATTCTACAGCTATTCACAGAGTGTGTGACAGCAGACAGAATGATATGCCTGTGAGTTTGTGACACTTGCAGGCCTCAGATACTCTCAGGTGTATCTTTTATCAGCCTCAGGGAATGGTTCATATCAGTGGGATACACCCGTGATATATTTCAGATATTCTGCAGTTGTGACTGTGTGGTATTTTGAGCATATGTATTACTATACCATTTCTGACATGCAAGTAGTGCATACTTTCAGTAGTTGACAGTTACCATTACGTGGGATAAAACACCTTTCTGGCTATTGTTAGTACATTTCACAGGGAGTCAGTGGGGCACAGTTAACATTTATTTACAAATCAGGGACATCCCTGTAAATCAGTCACAGTTGCGAGGTCTGGCCTCTTACCTGTTCAAATATGGCAGTGTTTATCCTGCTCTGAAAGTGTGTGTGGTTTGCAAGATGCTACTGTCACATTATTACCTACTAGCTACTGACTAGCATGGCTGTTTCTCTTCTCACACTAATGTTATACAAATCCACAAGAATTGCCAGTAAAGATACAAGAAAAGCTTTGTGTAATAGCCTTCCTATATTCCCTTTACATTCAATCCTACTATTTCATGATATATTGCTTTCAGCACAAAGTTCTTGTATATCAGTCATGGCTTAGTGGTAAGTCATGCAAACTAGTGTTTCCAAGGTCCTGGGTTTGAGACTGACAGAGGAATTTTATTTTGCTGCTGAGCAGACTACAGGCCTTGTCATTCAGAGTGACTAAGGCACTTTTAAGCAGTTGTAAGTGGGTTAGCACTGGTTTGTGTGGTGCTCACGCATGTGCACTGTCGCTTAACTTTGCGCACACATGCTTAGCTAAGCGCACACAAGCGCACACCCGCTTACTACTGCTTAAAAGTGCTTACTCTCACGCACACCCGCGCTACTTTCTTTGAAAAAAAAGAAAATGGGGAGATAGGAAAGTGGTGAAAAAGGGGGCACAAAGAGGGTAGGACAGTAGGAAAACAAGCTTGGGATTTGCAGGAAGGATGTAGGAAAGGCCCATAGCTGCCCATTTCTTTATCAGCAACAGCTGTGCATATGTCTGTAATTTGGTGTGAAATTTGAAACCTTCCACCCCTGAGAGAGGGGTGAGAACAACAAAATATGTTGTACAGCCAATTGTAATTACCAGTTCACATGTCCAGCAGACATGTCTGCAAAATGGGCAGCTATGTATGGGGCGTAATTTTTTTGCGGGAACAGAGTGTCCTTTTTTTATTTTTTTTTTCACGTGAGAGTGGAATGTGAGGTACAGGAAGTAGGTATATTTGGGGAGGTAGGTAGGGGAGGTTAACAGACAAGACAAACAAGACGCATACAGGGGCGGAGTATGACACATGTGGGGGGGAACACAATTGATGGGGACGGATGTTTGGATATCGCGAGCCCATGAGCCCATAGATGGCAACAGTGGAACTGAGATCCCCACCCATGGGCAGTTGCCACTGCGCCTTCACAGCCCAGGACAGGGCTGTGCTGGGGGTTGTGTAGGATGGGCAGCAGGCACACCAATGAGTTGCGCCACCCGAGCCTCAAGCTGGCGTAGGGGTTCAAGCACAGAATGCCTGATCTCGCTATGCACCACAGACCGGACACTTTGGAGGGTGAGTGGACGGTCTCCTCCGGCCACGCTTGCAGAGGGGGGACGAGCCCCATCCCCTACAGCACTTCCACCTGAAGGTGGCACAGGGCCACAGGAGGAGGTTCCATCCTGGGCACTAGTGCCAGGTACACTCGCCAGCTGAAGTGGGAGAGGTGGGTCCGCTGGAACCCGCCTTCCCTGTTGTCCTGTGTTAAGAAATATTTTATGACATTTTGGGTTTGTAACAAACAATACCATTCAAAATTAGTTGTAACAGCATGCATCAGTATTCCCATTAACCAAACACCCATGAATTCCAAACATTGAACAGCAAGCATAACACATGCATATTTTGAACAACAGTACACAATCCAACAGCATGCAGGGTTGATTGATGGCAACAGGCCATCAGGTTTGGATATGTGAACAGGGCACATGCAGCAACGTATGTGCAAATATGTTTGAACCAACAGGACAAATGTCCATAGGAATTAATTGTGAATACACATACCCAGTTTGTTGTGGAATGGCATTATTTGTGAATATAGGGTAGGGTGAAGAAATATTTCATTAACAACTTCAACTACCTATACATATGCTGTACATCTCTAGTAGCTGCAGATATATATACCCTACAGGTCTTAGTACAGTTTCCTATATGTAACCTTAGGAATGTTGGTGATGGGACTGTTACTGCTACATTAATATACATTGAATTTTTATTCATAAACGTTCATATCTGGCTATGTTCAGGTACAGCATCCTGCTACATTTCATTTATATGGCTCTAGGCAACTGTGGATGTTCATTATTTCATACAACCATACTATCTCCATATTGCAAGGGTACAGCAACATATCCAAATTGTGAGACAGACACATTCCAGCTTCAGTACTTTATTTCAAACATTTCACTGTTTGGTTGTGGCTGTCTCATTCATTTCATTATGTACTGACTGCAGTATACTTTATTCAGAAGTTATAACAGCTTTCTTGGTCGATTCATACCTCTTTCTCACACTCTCACTTGTTTTATTTTTACAGTTCAAGATGATACTTTATTCTAGGCATTATTAACATGTCATACTTGATTACAACAATCCTTTCCAACAGACTCACTTGTTTCATATGGCAGATTTTCAAAGGGGATATATTTGACACATGTCTATTGTCTTTAGCTTGTTTACCACTGATTTTCAGGCGGCAGCAGGTTATCTGATATCACAATGCAGGTGGGAAATCACTATTTCAGACTTGTTTAATTTTTATTTCTGGATTACAGGCTGCATCACTTATCTAATCATACAGTACTAGCAGAATCTTTCTTCTAGTGTTATTTGAACTTTATTAATATGCAACTACACTGAACTCTTTTACAAGCTGTCTCACTTATATTGTATAACAATTACAGAAATATAATTACTAACCTGCCTGGTGGTGCAACCGCTCCAGCCTATCACCATAGGCTTGCCGATTCGCAGAACGCACACCTGCAGCTGTAATATAAATGAAGTAATATTGGAACATACATCTCCATAATATCAGCTAGGATAATTCCTTACATACATAATTACATGGATACTTACTCAGTAGTGGGGCATTGGGCATTTGCCGGACCTCCTGGATCCAACGGTTCAGTTGGTCCTGCTTTGTTTTTTCAGGTCCGCATGGTGGTGACGGACCTGTTCACCAGTCCTTGGTATGCCTGTGGCACTGGTGAGATCATGTGCTAACCGGTTCCATGCCTCTGCCTTATACGCACCCCACAGAACCCGGCCATGCATGAGTTGAGCCTCATGATCGTGGACTAGGAGCCATACCATGTATTTGGACTTCTCAACACCCCACCTCTGTGCTCAGAAGCAACTACCCTCTCCTACACCTGCCATCCTGACTGCAAATAGGTTCCACAATCAGTTATGCTGTGTATTCCTGCCTATGGGGATTATATATGCCGTTTTTCCCGCACTTATCTGTGATTGGCCATTTTGGAATTGTATCAGCTTCACAAAACCTGCTTTGTCATGCTTCTATTTCCATTCATTCCTATATATATGCTAATACTGCATTTTTCAGTACAGCTGTCATGGCTTAGTGGTTCAATACTTTAACTATTGCTTTTTTTTTATTTTACTACTGTCTAGACAGGCTAGGAGGTGTGTCTGTTTAAAGGCGGCTTTGATACAGGTTGCTCAATGTTGCCCGCCGGTAAGCCGGTTGGCACGCTGCACAGCTCCGCACAAATGGGTTACGCTGGTTAACGCGTTATTTGGCTATGACCACGCATATTAGGCTGTGAGAAATGTTGTGCAACTACGGGCACACAGTTTCAGCGTATTAAAGCACTGCTCAACTTTGGGCACTCATATTACACCTGTTAAACCACTGGTCACCTACGGGCAAACATACTCAGCTTGTTAGAGCGCTGCTCAGCTATAGGCACTTATCAAATATTTTTTTTTATTGTGTTAGATTTCTTCATAAAAATATGACCCATTTCATTACATTTTACTTAAATTATAATTTTATATATATATATATATATATATATATATATATATATATATATATATATATACACACATACATATATGTCAGGGGATTGTTTTGTGCTTATTTCACTAAAAATAAAAATGATGTTGTTGGGGCTCGAACCGTGAATACCTCCTCTTTGGCCGACGTCTCTACCGCTATGCTATTGCTACTTGGCTTATTTTGCATATTTAGATCTTATATGCTTTTTCAATGACTGCTAACTGTGGCTGAGCGAAGGGCACACCCGCGCAAATGAGCGCAATTACGGGCAAACATTTTTGAAATTATAAAAAAAATTAAACTGTTCATTTTTACGTTTTACATTTCAGTTGGGTTTATAGTCTGTGGGGGCATGTGTGCTGTTGTGTTTCTTGACATTTCCGCGGACTCGCTCGTGGGAGTTTCCTTTCGGGACTGTGATTCTTCTGGGGGCGTGTCCCTTTGCAGGACTCCCATGCGGACATGCCCCCTACATTGCTACACAGATCGTGTTAGCCTAGGGTGTGATTCAGCATGCCCTCATGAATATGCATGGCATGCTGACATCACCCCGTTTAACTGAAGCCTCCGTGTAAGACTTGCTAACTCTTACACAGAGGCTTCGTGAATCCTGCCCAATGTATATAAAATATAGCAATTACACTCCTGCAGACAGCTAGGGTAGTAACATTGAGCCCCTGAGAAAAATAAAAAAGATTAGAGATCAGAGACAGAAAAAAATGAAAGAATTGATGAGGCCACTGCTCCCATCACTAGCAGAACGAGCTGATGAAAACAATATAGCCTTTTTTTTCTCTCCATATGATAGAGTAAAATTAGAAAGGAGATTAGTAGTGAAGAGAGTACTGAAAAAAAAAACAGCTAGAGAACTAGCTGAATAGAAAAAAATGAACCATTTGTTAGAGTACTGTAGACCACGATCCTTCCCTTCTGCATGGGAAAAGAGATCTGTGGCATGACTGGGACAGATGCATTGTGGGAGAAAGAAGGAGCATGAGATTTTGAGCACTTGCTAGATAGTTGCTGGATCAGATCTATGAGGTGAGCTAAAGGAGGATGTGCTACATCCTCTGTATATGTTTTGGATTGTGCCTGTGACCTTCCCAGGACAGGGTTCCTCCACAGACAGGAACATATGTGGTCAGTACATAGATTTCCTGTGGGTGACCTAGACCTGTCCATCAGGCTGTGGCACAGTACTGCATCATCTACTGGGACTATGTCCATGTATACATACACACACACACACACACACACACACACACACACACACACACACACACACACACACACACACACACACATGTGCAAATCAGTATCACACCCCCTTAACCCCCTGCCTGGTCACGAGACATCAACCTCTCCTTTCTCAGTGTCCTCAGATTCACACCTTCCCCTTTCCATAACTTGCATAGTCCCACACAGCACTAAGCCACACCCCCTACACATTGTCCATTGTTGCCACTTGCCAGTGTGATACTCCTCAGCTGTGCATGTGATGAGATTTGTGTCCTACCTTCATAACTCTGTAATGTGGAAGCCTATGTCTGATGCACAGTGTGGCCAATCCATGCATGATACAGCACAGCCTGGTTGTATTTCTGCATGCATTTTCACTGTTGCATATTATACTTATTCTGGTCCATAGTAATGAAGCAGATGTTGCCTCTTAGCCAGTGTCACAGTGCATTGTACTCATCTCTGCCTTGCACAGTCATCCCCAACAGCTGGCTCCTCCCCAGATAACTCAGATACCTCCTCTGCTTCTGACTCCAGGATTTTCTTGTCCTGAATGTTTCTCCCTTTCTGTATCTGTTTGCATTTCAACATTATGTGAAATAGTCCACACATGTCAAACATTTAACTGAATCTTTCAGGGCAATACAGTAGACCTCCACCAGAGATTTATAAACAGTAAAAGCAGCCCTTTAGCAATCTGAACATATTTGACTGTAATCTGCGTCTGCAATGAGGTGGTGGTGTTGTATGCATTTTCTGCTATAGTGTGGGGCTTCTTATTGATGCCATTAACCATGACTCTAAGGCATATCTGGCATTGTCAATAAGATGACTCTGTGAAAAATTACCCTGCAAAAAAACACTGCTATAAATCATGTGTGTAAGATATGTCCATCATGGGGTCTACCTGGGTGGCCTACTTGCATATTGTAGTATACCTTATGCATTGCAGACCACCTGGCAGTTGATATAGTGGAAACCACTGCAGATGATATACCCTTGCCAAAGTCCCCAGGTAGGAGCTTTATAGCAATGTAGGTGTAATCAATGGCTCTCAGTACCTTGGGGAAATCAGCTATGTCATAAAAAGCCTACTTGATTTTACTTCTCTCCTCAGTGGTATGTGATAACTGCATATACTCCTCACATGTTGTAGTATAGCTTCCAGAAACTGGTAAAGTATCCATGAGGCAGATGCCTGTGATATACTCACTGTGTCCCTGGTAGCTAAAATTCTCAAAGCCATGCATACCAACGTATCCACAAGGTTGGGTACTCCATGCATCTCATGAGCCTACATATGAGGGTAATACATCTCAACCAGCTCCTGCATGTTGCCCCCTAACCACATGTTAACAATCTAGCATTTCTGTGTCATGGAGGCCGTGGTATGTTAGTTGTGGATGGATGACTTGGCAATGCTAACAACAATGACATGCACCTTGTGACTACAAGCAGTTAGAACAGTTTCTTGCATATACATATTTACTAAAGCAGTGGCTTACACATGCATGTTTTGTGGTTTCTGTTCCGTAACTCTTGGATCTTACTGCAGTCAGTGCTTCTGATGGTAGCATCCCATTGTGCATAATATATATGTTTCTGAATCATGCCACCCTATTGTTTACTTTCATTTGAATTTGCCTTTACCCTAATTTTAAAACTATTCTCTGTTCACATCATTACTGAGTCATTTGTATATTATGCAGGATTAAGCACTTTGTTGCCTTTTGTAATTCTGATAAGTCTGTCACTGAACTGCCTCCATCCATGGCATGGTTGCTTTCCATACAAATTTATCTATCATGACATGCAAAATGTTTATTAATCCAATGGATAGGATTGAAGACATTCTGATTTCCATGCCAATCTGTTTAATTGCATGGCCATAGTATACTTATGAATATCAGAAGTGTCAGGTACACAGTCAAGTTCTAAAACAAGTTCCAATCCACTTAAAGGCAATGCATCCTGACTTGTCTTTTGGGCTCTGTAGACATCTTCATTTTGTGTTTTTGTTGCCATCCATCATTGTCCATCTCTCTGCTGCACTAGTCCTGACTTTGGTCTAGATATGGATACTAAAAGTAACTTGTTATTGTAGCTTCAATTAGATATACATCTTGCTGTAGAAATTCCCTTGTCAACTGGCTTATACTTCTTTATGCATGTAACATCATGCTGTAAACTTGTTTCTGGAAAGTAATTTTGGAGTGATAGGTTCTTGCTTTCTTACCTATGTTAGCCAGGAGCCATTTTGTAATGTCATTAGCATGTGACCAAAGATGAGTTATCCTGTGAGAAATGGGAAAGTTAGTGCTGAATTGCTTTAAATTGATATAATTAATTGTAAGCCTTTGTCTGATCAGATGGGCTTTTGTAATGACAGCTATTGGCAAGATTTTGTCTGTTATTGTAACAGCAGTTTTGGCAAAGACTGAAGTTGTTAATTCTACTAATGGATATTTAAAGTATCCACCCCTACCTAGTAGAAGATAATCTGTTTTGTTGATTAGCTCATAGAGGTCATCAATATCTGTCCAAATAACTTCCAGCAGTTCGGTCAGCTGAACTAGAGCAATAGTGTTTCAGATTCAATTTTACTTGTCCAGCACCCTTTCTCTCATGTACTCCATATTGGAGAATCACAGTCCTTCCAAGAGCTTTAATTTTACAACACCTAGATAAGGTTTTCATGGTTTGCATGCCATCACAGTGACTATCTTTGTAAACAGGAATGGATAATGAGTCCTGCGCCTTTAAGAGTTTAGTTTCCTGTTAGCAGAAGGCTGATGTCATCCTTGCAGCTTTCGTGACTCCTGAGTTTGGGAACATCTGAATCAGTCTGTCCCTTGTGTGCAAATTATTATTCACAAAGTATTCCATCACCTTTTGCAACATAGATCCTTTTCCATTTCTAACTCTATTTCTGCCAGTGTAAATACACTGGAAAATGTAAATTCTTTTACCACATGTCAGTATTTTTCAGCCTTTTCTGTGCTTTAAGATAGAGCTCTAGCAAAATAATCTGCAGTGAGCTACCTAGCCTCTTACTTTTTGGAATTGTCTTACATTGTATTTAGAATTTTTTCACTCCCCCATCTAATAACTATTAAGCCCTATCATTGATTGGTCTTTCTTCTCTCCTTTGGTGACAGGTGTTAGCAGACAGCAGAGTCATTATGCATACACCCATTGGAGTTTCCTCTTAACTCCATCCCTAGCAACATGGACACCTGCATCACTATGGGGTATTCTGTTCTCTACTTGTGTCATGTGCATGCTCACACAGACATGCCCCTTGATGGCTATCAACAGCAGCTTGGGACTGCAAAGCTCATAACACTCAGTCTTATGGCCATTGCGAACATGGAAGACTCTACTTGCATAAAATCAATTGACCAATTGGAAACATCATGTCCCTTCCTCAGGATGGGTGACATGGTATTTGTTTTGATGTGGGGCATACTTTTGATTGCTCAGATTACACAAAGCTGCAGATAACTTCACTTGAAGTAGACAGCACTTTCAATAGTGTAATATCTGACGGCTGAGTTGTAATACAGGAAAATATAGCAGCAAGCAGAAAAGCAGCGTGCTACTTACTGAAACAATAACACACAGAATGCAGTAAAATAAGACATGCTCAGGGAACTTGCACAACATGTAAAACAGCCCAAAAACTTTATGTATGTGCAAAATACATCACAGCATCCTGTCAGCAGTGACAAAGATGAAGTGAACAATAAGAAAGTGAAAATGCAAGAATATCAGATAAAAGGGAAAAGGAGCAAAGAAGCATGTGATAATATAGGAGACAGGAAGTTACAAACCTCTCAACCTTTAACTTTCAAAATCAAAGCAGAAAACCATCAAAAATCATAGCAGAGGGTCCAATATCATAGCACTTGAACTTTGCTTATGAGTGAATTTGTACCCCTTGGGGAGTAGATATAATGCATACATTTACCCTCTCAGGAGGTATAAGTAACCTAATGAACAAAACCTGGGTTTAACGTGTCTTGTGACCATTCACCATGAATTTTATCTTGCTAAATCATCAAATAATCAGCCAACAAGTAGCAAAAATTTGAGTCCCAAACATCTATTTGAACTGTCGTCTACTGCATGCCAAATGCAATGCTCATTTATTTGAGTTTGTTTACCTGGGAAGAGCACTGATAAATCTAACCAATTGCAGTTTCATCCCAGGGTTAAAAACTGACCAAACATACAACATTAACAAGAGTACAATATGACAGAAGTGATAATAGAAGATACGATGGAGGAGTAATGCTTTCGATATAAAATAAATGTAATGTATTGATTTACAAAATTTACATGCTGCGGTAGCGTTGTCGCTTCACAGTAAGACGTTGTCCTGTTCGATTCTCAGCTAGAGCGTCTTTTGTGTGGAGACATGCGTGAATGAGCGTACCTTCATTGAAGGTTGTGTGTCAGGGCCGGCAACTTGGCATGTAAAAATCTACTGCCAATCATTAGCGGACCGGAGTTTCGCTGTGGTGAACCCTAACCGGGAAAAGTCGAAAGACACAACAACAACAACAACAACATTTCAAAACATTTCAGAAATTAGAGTAAAATAAATTAAAGGTGTTAACAGGAGCAGAGGTCTTAGAGGTTGAATTAGAGTGGAGAAGAGTTAAAGTAGATGTAAGTGATGTGACCTGAGAGGTAGCAAGTACATTCTGCTTGATTAGCTAAATATGATTTTTAGTAGAGAACAGAACTTGGAATAATAGGTCATGTGCATATCTACCATCTACCAAGTATGTGGTGTAGAAACAGAACCTACAACCTTCTAATTTATCAGTACTAAAGGCAAATCTGCTACTTGATGGGCCACTGGCACTGCACAAACAAGGCAATCTTAGCTGAAGTGACAGACAGCAGTCTTCATGACTATTAGGCATTCTGTGAAGCCTTTCTCCCAGATGGCTGTAGTGTACTGGTTGAACCTCCTATTTTTTTCTTCTTCTTCTTCTTTCGGCTTTTCCCGGTTAGGGGTCACCACAGTGGATCATCTGTCCTCTCATGATTGGCAGAGGAGTTTTTCAATGTCAAGTTGCCAGCCCGGCACCCAACCTTCCACAGAAGGCACACACTCACATCTAGGGTCAATTTAGAGTGACCAATCCACCCACTGCATGTCTTTGGGATGTGGAAGGAAACTGGAGCACCATGAGGAAAAATGGAGGAAACCCACGCGACCACAGGGAGAACATGCAGACTCTGCACAGAGGGCACCCCAGCCGAGAATCGAACTGGAGAACCTGCTGCTGTGAGGCGGCAATGTTAACTGCTGCACCACCGTGGCCACCCTGGTTAACTGTCCTATTTTCATTTTTGTTATATCCTACATGTGAATGTATTGTAATTATCTTGACAGTACCAGTGATATGTTACTGATCAGGGCGTGCTTGCACACAGTGTGCTTTCTGGCCATGTCTGGTTGCTTCTGCTAGTTATGCTGCTGTATTCTCCATATACGGCAAGTAACCATAAACTGTCCATCACAGCCCTCAGATGTCTTTTGCTGTACGAGTTCTTTTTCCAAATGTAATATTTTGGAGTATTATCAACTCAAACAGTAGCCTGAGGGTTGACAGAAAAGGCCAGCACTACTGTTTAGGGCTACCATAAAAAAGCTTTGTTTCTACAATGCAGGGTTTTGTAATTCAGAGACACATCTGTTGCAATGAGGAAAGACTTCATTGTCAGCTAATTTGCATGCCTCTTAATAACTGTTAACTACCATTAGTGCAGATCAACACTTTCCTGCAGTATTTAACACTGTGAGCTGATGCTTCAAGGTTGCAGATGGATTCTTCCTTATTCACTCTTTCATTCCATACGTACAGTGAAACACACACCTTACATACTCCATACCTGTCCTTGAGTTAACCGAGTATACCTGATGTCTCTGCTCTGTTGGCCCTGACCTCATGAATCACAGATACTTACAGTCAGTTAATAATGCCAGACATTAGAATTTCATTCTCATTAAGGTAGTGTAAAGCATGTAGTGATGTTTGTGTTGTTGCTCTACTAACGTTTTAAGCAGTACTTTGTAATATTTTGCATAAACTCCACTGTGTCATGTAGTGCACCACCCTCCTTTCTTCTTATACCTTTCCCCACTGCCCCTTTTGACTTATGGACTACTTTGAGCATTGCATCACGCCAGGCATTCTGATTTTATATTTTTGACCTCATATACTGTAAAGAAAATCAAACTATACTAACACTTTAGTTAGTGTAATGGGTTAATGCTCCTGTCTTCTATGTAAAGGGTGCAGGCTTTGAATCTTTTATTCTCCCCATTTATATTACACACTTTTTATAGACTTATTTAATATTTCAATGTCTCCCTGGTATCTAGTGGAGGCTTAGAGGACTAATCTACTCTGTGTGAGCCCGGACTGTACATGGTTTAAGTCTTTTAGAGTGCCTTTACAACACACTATATAGAGTATCCCCGGTAGTGTTCCTTCCATCAGCCCATATTGCTTTTCTTTTATTGTTATTGTGTGCCCTATAGTATGGTATGAAAACAATCCCTAGTGTCTAGTGTTTTTCCTGCTCTTAAGTGCCATTAAGGCATGAGGTATGCTGAGTTTTCTCTTGTGCCTAGTGACCCCCCACCCCCGAGAACCTAAATGGCATTAAGGCACAATGATCAAAAGCTACCCTTGGTGTCTAGTGTTTCCCCTAACCCAAGTTTTAGTTACATGTGATTAAAGCATGATGGTATCAGTTAGTGCTGGTGATTAGTGTTCTCAGGAATCCATGTCTTTTTAGTTATGCCTGGTGTCTAGTGGTCTCCCCATCCCATGCCTTCACTGTTACCACTGGTGTCTAGTGTAACCCCTAACTCATGTCATTATAGTAATCCTCTGTGTCTAGTGGTTCTTCCAATCCACATCTTTAAAGTTATCCGTGATGTCTAGTGATCCCACCAGCCCACATCTTTGCAGTTATCCCTGGTGTCTAGTGTTCCTCAACTCACATTGTTATAGTTATGCTGATGTTAATTGGCACCCCTGACTGATGTCTTTACAGTTATCTCTGATGTCCAGGGGTCTCCAGACCAATGTCATTACAGTTATCCCTGATATTTAGTGGTCTCTCTGACCAATGTCTATACAGTTATCCCTGATGTTTAATGGCCCCCCTGACTGATGTCTTTACAGTTATCCCTGACATTTAGGGGTCCCTGTGACTCATGTCTTTACAGGTATCCGTAATGTTTAGAGGTTCCCCTGACCAATGTCATTGCAGTTATCTCTGATGTTTACAGGTCCCACTGACCAATGTCTTTACAATTATCCCTGATGTTTAGGAGTCCCCCTGACTGATGTCTTTATAGGTATCCCTGATGTTTAGTGGTTTCCCCTGAATGATATCTTTACAGTTATTCCTGATGTTTAGTGGTTCCCCTGATCAATGTCATTGCAGTTATCCCTAGTGGTCCCCCTGACCGATGTCTTTACAGTTAACCTTGACATTTAGGGATCCTCCTGACCAATGACTTTACAGTTATCCCTGATGTTTAGTGGCCACTGACTCATGTCTACAGTTATCCCTGATGTTTAATGGTCCCCCTGACTAAAGTCTTTACAGTTATCTGTGATGTTTAGGGGGTCCCCCTGACCGATGTCTTTATGATTATCTCTGATGTTTACAGGTCCCCCTGACCAATTTCTTTACAGTTATCCCAGATGTCTAGTGGCTTCTCCCAGTGTTGCAAGATATGCTTTTTAGTCTAGGGATTTGTAGGTATGACAGTCTCCCCAACTCAAAGAGAACACACATTTCCACATTCATGCATGCACACACACACACACACACACACACACACACACACACACACACACACACACACACACACACACACACACACACACACACACACACACACACACACACACACACACACACACACACACACACACACACACACACACACACACACACACACACACACACACACACACACACACACACACGTGTGTGTATACATATATATTATATATATATATATATATATATATATATATATATATATATATATATATATATATATATATATATATATATATATATATATATATATATATATATATATATATATATATATATATATGGGTCTACTTGAAATAACCTAAATCTCATTTGACTGACACCCATTTGACCTAAATTTAATTTGATCTAAAGCTCATTTGATTGACTCCCTTTTCACCGATAGCTTACAATGCAGAATTTCAACATACTAAATATTAAACCATAGACAAACACACTTGGAACACAAATAACTAACCCTTTCCAGAACTTAAAAAACTACTTACTAACCCTCTTAACAGAAACGGGACAATGTACAAGCAAACTAGGTGGGGGGGGGGGCTACACCCACCCACACACCCCATTATGTGGGACTGTGCCCCCACACTCCCCTAATTATATATACTAACTTCAGGATTGCATTACAGTGGGGAAAATGACATATACCTTTAACTTGCCTCCACACACTGCCACTACTGCTGGGAACGTACAAAACAATTCACCAAATTACTTTAGATACTTCCCATAAAAATGTAAATAGAAAACCACACATTTAGAAACACTACAACACTACTTTCTACATGACTATTGGAATTCTAACAGTCAGCACTATAAGTTACACTAATTCTTTTTATCACAAGCAAGTCACAGGTTAAGGAAAACCCAAAATAAATCTATGGGCCGGATTCACGAAACCTCCGTGTAAGACTTAATATGTCTTACTCGGAGGCTGCAGTTGAACGGTATGACATCAGCGTGCCATAAATATTCATGAGGGCACACTGACTCATCAGGAACTCTTACACGGACTGAGTAGGCAAGCAGGGGGCATGTCCGACTGCCGAGCAGTCTAAAAGTTCACGCCCCTGCAAGGTTTTAAAAAGCATAATGTCAACAGACAAGAGCGAGTCCGCTCAAAAGTACTTGCACCCAACACCACACTCCCTGACATTGTAAACCCCCATCAGAGTTATAAAATGGAAAATATTAATTATTTTTTTAAATCCACTCTATAGCTGCCCATATTTGTGCTTGTTTGCGCGGGTGTGCCCATTGCTTAACCACAGTTAGCAATTGTGACATTGAAGAGCATATAAGAACTACTTATGCAAATGAATCCAAAAAGCAATAGCGTAATGGTAGAGCATATGCACAAAAAGAAGGCATTCACAGTTCGAGTCCCACCACTCCCCTTCTTATTTATGTTTTAAATCAGTATTTGAAATAATACCAGACAAATATGATTAAAATTTTATTAAAAGCAGTGACATGACCAATGTATCAGTGAACAAAATATATATTTTTAAAAGACCCAGATGTATAATAGCCTGCCGTTAAGGAACGTTTTACACAGCTAAACACAGGTGCCCATAGTTTAATAGTGCTATACCCATCTAAACAGAGGTGCCTATAGTTTAATAGCGCTTTATCCAGCTAAACAGAGGTGCCCATAGTTTAATAGCGCTTCACCCAGCTAAACAGAGTTGCCTATAGTTTAATAGCGCTTCACCCAGCTAAACAGAGTTGCCCATAGTATAATAGCGCTTTACCCAGTGCAATAGAGTTGCCCAACATTTAAAAATGCTTTATTCAGTGCAATGTGTTTGCGCAGACGTGCGCGCCGCACCAATCAGGGCACCGCAGGACACAGGGGAGCAACGTAGAGCTAAGTTGCTTAAATGCAGCCACACCCCCTAATCTGTCTAGACAGTATTAAAATAAAAGAATGACAAGGTTTGAACCCAGGACCCTTTGCATAGGTTCATAGGTTCATACTAGGCTATCTGCCCTAGGGCATTTATAAGCCTAGCCAGAGTGTGTTTGGCTTTCGCCACCCATTTTAAATTAATTTTGCTATGCCCTTTTTTGAGGTTAGTATACTGTGCCTCTGTCTAACATTGACACAGAAGTGAAACCCGGGGAAAACCTACGATCTCCCATCTACTCATGAAGATTCCTCTTGAAGAGAGCCAATGAGGGACTCTGCCTAACCTGGACTGGGATTTTATTCCAGAGTGAAGGGAGCCTCTGGGTTATGAATCTGTCCCTCCAGCATGTCCTATTTATTTCAGTGCTGGAGTTCAAGTCTCTCGAGCACGTAGCTTGATGGTATTTGGATTTTCTGAGGTGCAGCATGTCCATTAATTCCGGGTTGGACATGGCTTTATATGTCAGGCACAGATCGCCTCTGAGCAGGCGGTATGCCACTGAGTAGAGCTGGAGTTTCTTTAACCGGGCAGCATATGGCATCTGTCTGAGCCCTTTGATCCTCTTGGTGAGGTACTTTTGGGGTCTTTCCAGTTGCTGCAGGTGTCTGGTAAGGTACATCCCAAAAGGGGCATTGTACTCAATTATGAGCCTGATGAGGGATGAGTAAAGAGGCACGATGACCTCCCCTGATATAGATGTGAATCCCTTCATGATTAGGTGGGCTATATAAAATGCTTTTTCTAACCATTTTGGCCATGTGGTTGTCAAATGAGAGATTGCTATCAACTTGGGTCCCCAGGTCCCTAATTACTTCTTCCATACTTAATGGATTACTACCTATGTGGTAATTTGTGGGCACTTTGTTTTTGCCAAAGGGGATGACTATATACTTTTTGGCGTTTAGCTTGAGGCCATGGCTCTGGCACCAGTTGTCTGTTTCTATGAGGCCCTTTTGGAGGATGCTTGTGTCGGCTGGAGAGTCGATTATGGCGCCCAGTTTGCAGTCATCTGCAAACTTGGTCAGCCACATTCCTTCCGTGTTGGCCTGTACCTCCGAGAAATATATACTGAACAAGAGAGGTCCCAGGACTGAGCCTTGTGGGTATAATGCCCGAGTGAGGTATTGTATCGAAGGCTTTTGCGAGGTCCAGGTAGGCTGTGTGGACCACCTTCCCCTCGTCAATGGCCTTAGTGACTGTTTCAAAGAAATCCATAGCTCTGAGATGTCAGGGGGGCAGCACACTGCTGGGATAGATATTTGCCCTTTTGGTGGGGAGGGGGGGGGGAGTTTGCGCTGAACCTGTCAGCTAGGATGTTGGCAATGTCTGTGGGTTTGGTGTATTTTTTGTCATTTTGGACTAATTCTGAGCATATCTGGGAATTCCTACCCAGGTTCCTAACATAACTAAAGAAAGCCTTGTGATTATCCTTAGTGTCCTGTGCAATTTTTCTCTCTAAGCTGGCCTTAGATGATTTCATGAGTGCCCGTAGTTTTTTTGCCAATACTGATCAGAGATGCCTTCCCTTTTTGGGATTTTGCTCTATCATGTAGTAGCTTCTTCCTTCTATTGTATAGTTTGTTTATGGCTGGGGTCCACCAGACAGGACATCTGCCTTTGGAGGATTTGGTCTTGGTTTTATTTGGGATTGCATGATCCATGCATTCCTGAATGTGTTGATAGAATGCGTTTATAAAGGATTCTGCGGTCTGGGCCATATTTTCCACAGGCCCGGGGGCTTTGAAGGATTCCACCTCGGTTTTGAGGAGTGTGAAATTTGCTTTAGAGAAGTTTTTCACTGTGGTTTTCTGGGCATGGGGTGGGGTCGGGATGTGAATATCCAGTGAGATTAGTTTATGGTCTGATCTTACCAGTGAGGGATACACTTCTGGTCTGGAGCATTGAGTCCCCATGTTGGTGATGATCAGGTCCAGTATGTTTTCCCCTCTTGTGGGAGCAAGTTGTTCCATAGCATTTGAGTTTATAAATTCTAGGAACCTTTGGGCTAGGGTGTTGGTGCTAGAGTAATGCTCCCAGTCTATGTTTGGGTAGTTGAAGTCACCCAATATAATGGTGTTTGGAGAGACCTTCATATTTTCCAATGTTCTCAGGAAGGCCGAGTGGGGTTCCTGGGTTTAGGAGGGTGGTCTGTAGCAGGCTATAAACTGGAAGGCAGTTTTACCTACTGTTAGTTGCACATGGATAGTCTCTGATGCTTCGTGCTGTGCCACCAACCTGGAGGTGTGGGTATCTTTGACGAATATTGATACTCCCCCTCCTTTTGTGGTTCGGTCTAAGTTTTGGGGCCGAAAAGCATGGTATGAGGTATAACCTGGCTGTGCTGGGGTGCTCTCGGGAGCCTTGAACCAGGTTTCTGTTACTGCACAGATATCTATGTTCTCCTTGCTAAGGAGAGTTTCGAGTGCATGCATCTTGAGGTTTAGACTTCTGGCGTTGAGAAGCATTACTCTTAGTTTCTTATCCCATGTGATACTTATGGAGGTGGGTTTGTCTTTTGAGCTTTACCTAAAAAAGGCACTATGGGGGTGGCAAGAGCCTTTGCCAATATCTGAAAGCCCAGGGGTGACAGGTGCAAGCCATCCCTAGCGAAGCATTGTGGCTTGTCGAGCATGTCATCCCAGGCTGACAGGCATTGGATCCCCCTTGAATGACACCAATACTTAAGCCAGTTGTTGAAATTGATCATCTTGTCTTCATATTGTGGCATCATTCTTGGTGAGGGTAAGATGCTACTCAAGGTCAGGGTCATACCGGCCTGGGCTACATGCTCAGAGGTATGTCTCAGGTCATTCACACCAGCATGGACAATGACTGAGTCATATTTGTACTTGCCTTGGAGTGACCTGAGTGTTTGTGTTATGTGGCGGATCCTAGCGCCCAACAGGCAGCTCACCGTGACCTTCTCCTTGTTCAGCCTGGTGAGCGGGACGTCAGTGTGCCTGACAATAGAGTCACCTATTACAAGTGTATCAGGTGTGTTGTTTAGCCTTAAGAACTGTGACTGTTCGGCAAACTGGCTTTGTGAGCTATGTGTTGCATGTGTTTTGTTTTGGGGTAGCGGTTGCTTGGGTGTCGGCTTTGGAGGTCTCTGCTGCTTAGGCAGATTTTTATTTAGAGCCTCCGAGTATGTTTTTGTGTGTTTATGTGTTTGGTTTGCTGTCATGGTAGGTCTATGTGAGACTGGAATTGTAGTGAGTGTGGTTTCCTTCTCCTCCTGACTCTTTATGCCAGTACTGAGTTGAGAGAGCTTAGCCTCCAGTTTGGCTATATGGTTGCATCTCTCACATGTGTTGGAATTTATTGGGAGGAGGAGAGGGTTGTCTGTGTACATGAGGCAGTTGTAACATTGCCTCAAGATTCCTAGATTCACCAGCTGCATCATAATCAAAGGACAGAACCACTACGCCATGACAACATAGGGGAAACAGCCACTATTAACATACATAAACTTAGGAATGGTAGTTTAACCATTACAGAGCAGGTCTGCAGTCAGCCAAGAATTTTACAAAATGGCCAATCACAAAAAAGTGCAGGAAATGCAGCATATTTAAGCCCCACAGGCGGGAATACACGCCATAACTGATTGTAGCTCACATCTGTGTTCAGAATGTCTGGTGTTGGAGAGGGAGTGCGCTTCCGAGCGCAGAGATGGGGCACCGAGGAGTCCAAATACATGGTTTGGCTCCTAGTCCACTGTCATGAGGCAAGACTCCTGCAGGGCCAGTTCCAAGGGATGGAGTACAAGGCAGAGGCTTGGAACCGGTTAGCTCGTGACCTCACCAGTGCCACAGGTGTTCCCCGGACTGGTGAGCAGGTCCGTCACCATCGTGCGGACCTGAAGAAACAAAAGGAGGACCGCCTGAACCAGTGGATACAGGAGGCCTGTGGGATGCGGGATGCCCCACAACTGAGTATGTAGCCATGGAATGCAGTATGTAAGGATTTAAAATGGAGTATGTATAACAGATAGGACTGTCTCAATATCCCTTCATTTACTTTAAAGCTGCAGGTGACCGTGTTATGAATCAGCAAGCCTACGAAGATAGGCTGCTAAGGCTGCACCGCCAGGCAGGTTAGTGATTATTCTGCATGTATTGTTATATAAAATATGGGAGGCAGCATGAAAGAAAGTGTTGTAGTGCAATAATACAGCCATAAAATGGACTGAATAAGTCCTCTGCATGTACTGTCAGATAAAAACGTTACAGAGGCAGAAAAAGAGTGTAGTAACCCATTAAGAAAGGTAACAAATGTCTGGAATAATATCTCTGCAGGCACTGTCATATAAAATAATATGTGAGTGAGCCTGAAAAAAGAGTGTGCTAACCTATTAATAAAGGTATAATATGTCGTGAACATGTCTGCCATATATACTGTTAAAACAAATAAAGGAGTGAGCCTGTGGAAAAGTGTGTAATGTCATTAATAAAGGTCTAAAACCAAGAGTGTGTCTGTTTCACTTAGTATGAAATATTGTTGTACCCTTGCATTATACAAATAGTAATGTGTTAGAAAGTACTGGCAACCAAGAGTTCTGCAGTCCCATCTAAAGTGGGTGATGGAAGTGCTAGTAGCTGTGAAGTAAATATATAGTCCACAACAGTCAGTTACTGGCTGGCATGTATAAGTAAATCTGGCACACAAGTAGCATGCAAATATGTTCCCCAGAAATGTAAGTGTGCTTCAATAAATGCAGGGTTCTGTACAATTAGAAGTGAAAATGTCATGTGAAAACATCCAGATATGTAGATAAAGAAATATAAATGCAGCCATGAAATATGTAGCAGTAACATCTGCATCCTGGACAGTTAGTATGTCAAATATAGGTCAAGTATAGATTGAACTAGCCAAACCATTACACAACCTAATGCATGGTGGCAAGTGTAATAATACATGTAGGGAATATACACCTGCAGTCACTAGGAATGTAGTGTAGAGTAAAAGTGTTTATAAGATGTTAATGGAGGTTTTTTTCTACACCCTACTGTTTGTGCATAAACCATGCAATTCCGGACCTCAATGGGTATGTGTAATCTTAAATATTTGTCGGGATATATGTCCTATTGTTCCATAAATATTTGCACTCATGTTGATGCATGTGCCCTGTTCAAACACTATGTTCATGGTGGCCTGTTGCTACCAATCATCCCTGTATGCGGTTGGAATAACAACTGTTGTTCAATATATGCATGTGTTATGTTTGCTGTTCAACTGTTGGGACTGTGGTGTGTTGGGTTAATGGGAATATTACTGCATGCTGTTACAACTAATCTGGAATGCTGTTGTTTATGTTGTAATGAAACACACCGAATCACAGAACATATAGGAAGGCCGGTCCCAGCAGACCCACCTGTCCCTCCTCAGTTGGCAAGTGCACCTGGCACCAGTGGTTCTGGTGCCCAGCCCGAACTCCCCTCATCTGTTGGTCCTGTGCCACCTTTGGGTGGAAGCGCTGCAGGGGATGGGGTCATCCCCCCATGCAAGCGTGGGCGGAGAAGGGCCACCCGTCACCCTTCGAAGGGTCCGGGCTGTGGTGCGTAGGGAGAACCAGCATTCAGTCACTGATCCCCTATGCCAGCTTGAGGCGAGAGTGGCACATCTCACGGGTGAGCCTGCCCATCCTACTCAGCCCCCAGCACAGCCACCCCTGGGGCTGTGAAGGTGCAGGGGTGACTGCCCATGGGTGGGGATCTCAGTTCCACTGTTACCATCTGTGGGCTCATGGGCTTTCGATTTCCAAACAACCTTCCCCGTCAATTGTGTTCACCCACCCCATGTGTCAAGTTCTGCCCCTATATGTGTCTTGTTTGTCTTGTCTGTTTACCTCCCCAACTTACCTCCCCAAATATACCTATTTCCCCTACCTCACTTACCACTCTCACCTGAAAAAAAAAAAAAGGGGGCAATCTGTACCCGAAAAACAATTACGCCCCATATATAGCTTCCCATTTTGCATACATGTCTCTGATAATTCTAATTGGCAGTGCAACAAACTATGTTGTCCTCACCCCTCTCTCAGGGGTGGAAGGTCTCAAAACTCACTCCAAATTTTCAACATCTGCATAGCTGTTGCTGTTAAAGAAATGGGCAGCTATGGGCCTTCCCTACACCCTTCCTGCACATCCCGAGCTTGTTTTCCTACTGTCTGTCCCTCTATGTGCCCCTTTTTTTCACCACTTTTCTATCACCCCATTTTCTTTTCTTTAAAAGAAATTAGTGCGGGGGCTAGCGGGACTAAGTACTTTTAAGCAGTAGTTAGCGGGGGTGCGCGAGTGTGAGCTTGTGTGCGCTTAGCTAAGCATTGCTAAGCGTCACACAAACCTGCGCCAACCCACTTACAACTGCTTAAAAGTGCCTTAGTCACTCTGAATGACAATGCCCTTGTATTGTTCAGCAGCAAAATAAAAATACCCTTGTCAGTCTCGAACCCGGGACCTTGGACTCATCAGTCTGCATGAAGTACCACTAAACCACAGTAGATATATGATAACCTAGTGCTGAAAGCAATTTATCATGCATTACCATGAGTGAATGTAAAGGGAAAATAGGAATGGCATAACACACATTTTGTTCTGTGGGCCTTAACCAGCAGGTGTTATTAAATTGCATGACATGACTGTGAAAAGAAAATCAGCCATGCTAGTAGGGAATAAGGTTACAGTAGCAGCTTACAAACCCCACACAGTATCAGAGCAGGATACACACTGGCATATTAGCATAGGTCACAGGCCAGACCTCCCAACAGTAACTGCTCTACAGTGATGACCCTGATTAGTAAACAAAAGTTAGCTGTGCCCCTCTGGCTCCCTGTAAAATGTACTAACAGTAGGCAGAAAGTTGTTAAATCTCACTTAATAACAAATGTCAATAAGTGAGAGTAGAAACCACTTGCACGTCAGAAAAGGTGTAGTAATAGAAATGGTATGAATCACCCAAAGTCTGAACTGAAAAATGTCAGAACTATATCACAGGTGTATCCCAGTTATATGTACCTTTCCTTGAGGCTGTTCAAATATATACGTGAGAGTATCTGAGGCCTGGAAGAGTCAGAAACACACAGGCATATCAGCTTGTCTGCTGTTACACACTCTGCAAATAGCTGTAGAATGAATCCCACAAGCATGCCCTTATGTAGAAGTACAACACAGAAATAGCAAAAGATGTAGCCATGTACTGCTAGCAACCACCTGTGACAATGCCATTGTTCAGGTGCTGAAAAGACTGCTGTGGTGCACAGTCAAAGAATACTAGGCTGACCTCTGTCTACCATCTGGATATGTCTACAGGTGGGAGCTACTCAGACAGACTACAAGCCTTCATAGACTTACAGGTACACAGCAACTCTGCATGTTCAGCAAGATAAACATCACACGATAATAAATAATGCACACTGCAGTTCTGCACCCCTACCCAAAGGTACTATATACCTGTGTAGTCAGGCACAACCAAGGGTGTAGGTAGGCATACACAGTGCAGAAATATGTCCAGTCGTCCTGAGCAGACTGTGCTAATGCCAACACAAACCACAAACTGTTCAGATGTGAGTAACGTACTAATGACAGTATAGCTGTTCACAAACAGTGCATGTGCCTGATATTCATAATTGGTAGTACAACATACTTAGATGTCCTCACCACTCTCTCAGGGGTGGAAGGCTTCAAATATCTCACCTAATGTTTTGCATATGCACAGCTTTTGCTGGTAAAGAAATGGGCAGCTATGGACCTTCTCCACACCCATTTTGTACATCCCAAGCTAGTTTCCCTACTGTCTTCCCATCTTTGAGCAGCCTTTATCACCACAGTCCTATCTCCCCATTTACTTTTCTGTCAAAGTCATGAGCACGGGGGTTAGCAGGAGTGAGCACTTGTAAACAGTAGTCAGCGGGTTTGCACCAGTGTGCGTATGTGTGTGCCTAGCTTAGCATTGCTAAGATATGATAAGCTCTGCCAAGCTTAGCTAACTATTGCTAACATAAACTAAGCTAAGCTAAGCTTAGCTTAGTATTGCTAAAATACAATAAGCTAAGCTAAGCGTCGCGCAAACCCATGCCAACTCGCTTACAACTGCTTAAAAGTGCCTTTGTCACTCTGTATGACAAGGCCCTTGTATTGCTCAACAGCAAAATAAAATACCCTTGTCAGTCTCAAACTCCACACCTTGGACTCACCAGTCTGCATGATGTACCACTAAACCACAGCAGATACACAATAACTTGGTGCTGAAAGAAATATAACATGCATTACAAGGAGTGCATGTAAAGGAAAAATAGGAAAGCCATAGGAATACATTGCAATAAAGAAATATGACATGCATTAAAAGGACTGAATGTAAAGGGAAAATAGGAAAGCCATAGGAATACATTGCAATAAAGAAATATAACATGCATTACAAGGACTGAATGTAAAGGGAAAATAGGAAAGCCATAGGAATACATTGCAATAACTACTGTTGTATGCCAGTTAATTTCCTAATTCCAAAAGAAAGTACATACTCCCATGTATCCAGTGCTAGCATTAGGAGGTGTGAGTAAACTTACACACTGAGAAGAGTGTACTTGAAGAAGCAACAGTCAGGTTTCAGTACAACATGCATTTCACCGGCTACAACCCAACTTCAGATATGAGACATATACCAACCTTCTGACTGACACAACAGTGTCCACAGCAAACAAGCATGGTCCCCACCTTGCAAAACTGAAAGGCCTACGCCTACCTAACCTATCATTTTATAGCAGTGTCCTGAAATCACAGTGAGAACTGCAATTACCACACAGCAGGCTGCATGCAATTACTAAATGTTGGGCACCAATTGGTGCAGAGGCCATCACATGCACATGTGCAGATACTTACAAAAGCAGCCTGTACTTGCTGTCCACACATGCAATAATATCATTGCAGCAACTGGAGAGAGAGAGAGAGTGAGCGAGAGAGACAGCCAGAGAGACAGACAGACAAACAGTTGGAGAGACCAACTCAAAAAAAAAAAAAACAGGTGGTTGGAGACACCAACCAACCAAAACAAAAAATAAAATAAACAGAGGCAGTGGAAGACACCAACCTAAACAAATAAAAAAAAAAAACATCAACAGGTACAACAGACTGAGGTGAGAAATACAAAGGTAAGGTATGTAACACAGATGTATTTGCTGGCATCTGAATGATGTGTCTGAAGGGTACTCTACATTCTGTGAACACTCCTTATGTGGTAGCAGTCCATATCTATATGTATATGCAGATGTGCATAGGGCAAGGGACATGCTGCAACTGTTACGGAAGGCTGGACATATATATGTATTTGAAGGTTGCTATGTGCACATATCTATGTAGGTTGTAGGGTGTGGCATTGAAAACAGCAAGCAGTGCAGGTATATGTCATGTGGTGGTTAAAAGCTGCGGGACTGAGTTACAGCTAGTGAGGTCTGCTACGGCTATACAGCCTGAGGACAGCGAAATGCATTCTGCACAGTATAACTGTACAATATTATTACATAATTGTATGTCTCACAACTGTTCCATAATTGATATTCCCACCATGAAAGGTGGGCAGTATATCTGCATATATGTGCATGTATATGTACAGCAGTGGCTGTTTACAAGTATATATATATATATATATATATATATATATATATATATATATATATATATATATATATATATATATATATATATATATACATATATGTGTGTGTGTGTGTGTGTGTGTGTTTATATATATATATATATATATATGTATATATACATATGTATATATATATATATATATGTATATATATATAGATATATAAATATATACATATATAGATAAATAGATATATAGATATATACATATATAGATATATATAGATATATAGATATATACATATATATATATATATATATATATATATATATATATAGAGAGAGAGAGAGAGAGATACAGATATATACAGATATATGGATATATATATAGATATGTGTGTGTGTGTATATATATATATATATATATATATATATATATATATATATATATAGATATGTATATATAGAGTGATATATAAATATATATATGCATATAAATATTTATACATATATATATATATATATATATATATATATATATATATATATATATAGTGAGAGAGGGAGACACAGGGTCAGACGTATTGCAACAGGTGCCTGGTGACTAAGGCATGGACTGAACACCAGTGTTGATACTGCAGTGCCATACCCCATTCCAAAACACTTTACCCACTAACTACCAGATAGATGGTTGCCTGACTAACACTGAAGGTGTCAGAAGGGAACATGGGACACAGGTGGACAGTAGCCTCCCCTTTGATATTTACAGTGCCACACTAGTCTTGTAATCTGTCTACGTGGTACCTGTAATCACAAACGATGTGTCATGTACGGAAATATAGGTCAGTGTTCTCCTGTACTCATCACAATGCCCCATGTGGCATGTACCTCACATAACAACTACAGCAAATGGAAAGGCCACAGACATACCACACAAAGGGTAATACTGTCCTGAAACACATACCCTATGCAGACTGACTCACATAACCACAGCTACAGTGTGTTGTATACCGGCCATCCAGAGGTTACCTCTGCCAAACATACAGAGGTATGCCACACCCATAGCAGTCAGACAACCACCATTTCAACACCTCACAATCACACCAGGCTACACGGCCTAGGTCCTTAGTCCCCGCAACCTCACTAAACAGCACATGCTGGAGGGATAGGCTGCTATTGGCAAATATGCCATACTCTGGAGTAAACCACCCAGCATGAACAAACAAGGCTCCTCAGTAGCAGATGTCAGACATAACCCTGATGATTGTCTGGGGGATAGGTAACATGCCCTGGGAATCACCTCATGCGGTTACATGTGTGTCACAGGTCAGGGTAGCATATGGCTAGGCTGCTGTAGGCCCCAGGGACAATAGCGTATTACCTACTTATGACACAATGCACACAGACATGTGCACAGTGCAATACCTGCTATGTGAGGTGGAATGAGTGTGACAGTGAATGTGTGCAAGGTCTGTGATGGTGTGATAGCTAGGTGTGAGGTTGTTTCTGTCATAGTCGTTTGTGTCCTAAGTGTGAGGCCAGAGAAAGATGTGTCAGTTATTGGGATGCAGACATAGTAAGATGGTATATGTTGTGACATAGTTCCTTGTGTACGACTGTGGTGTCCCATCATAGGCTGAAGCAATACATGTATGCTCAGTAAGTGGTACTGCTGGTGAATCCAGCCGACATTTGAACTGTTGTACCACCTGAAGCTGTAGGCCTAAATAGCACAGTATGGTGTATGTTCACATTCCCTGGTAACACTGTCTTGTGTGTTTCCTGCAGTATTCACAGATTACATTCCTCAGGCATAGGTATTTGTAAGTAGGGGCACACAGTACTGTAAGGTACATAACAAATGCTCATCTGTGTTAGCATACATTTGTGTGTTGTATGAAAGTCTGATGTGTGTGTAATGATGCCTGTACCATGTCCGCAATCACATGTGTGATGCAGGGTTTGCGTGTGTACCTAGCAACATGTATACTCTGTTACAGCAGTATGCTAGCTATATTAACAACTGTGCACATATGTTAGGTAGGGGTATGGCATCAATGACTAGGATGGGTTACTGGTTATACTGTAACTGTACTTCACATAGATTGCAATGGATGACATATTTCTGCATGCATTAGCTTGATATGTACCCCCCCTGGCAAGGCTGTGCATTGGATCCCAAAGAGTGAGCTGAGTACTGGTGTATACTGGTGTGTCATATGGAGTGTGGCAGGCACTGTCAGCCAGTTGTGGGCTGAGCACTGATATGTGGTATTGAATGTGTGTATCTTCTGACAGATGAACAGATGCTATATATGGCAGTTAACTGATATCTGTACTGTATAATGTTAAGTGTGCCACATGACTTGCTCACACATATTGTTTACTTGTCTTCCAGGCCTATGGTTCATCACAGAAACCCCTGCTACACAGCTGCAGAGGAACAGGAAATCCACCACAGCCTGGTTCAGCACTATACCCTGCTATTTTCAAGGGCCAGCCTGCACCAGCAGGAGCGTACTGCACTGTGGCAAGAACTTGTGTGTCAGGTAAATGACATAGGCATGCATAACCAGACATATGAGCAGGTATGCCATCACTGCAGTGATTTAATTAGACATGTCCAGCGGCGTGCGTCTGATATCCACAGACAACAGCTTGCCACAGGTGGTGCGGTGGCCATACATCCCCCCCTCACCAGAGTGGAGGAACTGCTGCTAAGTGTGGTGGCTCCTGGTCTACAGCAACAACAACATCACACATGTGTCGTCATGGAGGCCGGAGCCACCCAGCATGGTGACATGGAGCATGCAGGTAACATGCCCTAGCTGTAGACGACTGTTACCTGTATTGTTAGATTATGCATGTGTGAGATGTGTACTGTGTTTAGCAGTTGTGCTGCCTATTGTGTGCAATACTGATAATTTGAATAGTATCTGTACACCTATGCCTGTTGTTCTACTGTAGTTTAACACACTCTCAGTAGCAATGCCACAGTTGTGGCCACTGACAAACTGTGTCATATTCTTGCAGGTCCCTCTGGTGTGACAGCAGGGCAGACGTTACATGCTGGTGAGTGTGTTAACACTTTAAACTTGGTATTGAACTGTGCATGTCATAGGTGAGGTGTAGGCCATGTACACATAACACACCTACGCATAATGCATGCTGTGCATGTTTGCTGTGAGACGTGAAACATCTCAGTAATGTCAGTAGCTGCCTCAATCACATGCAATGCACAGAGCATCAGACACAAATGTGACAACACTGTACTGCACATTGGATAGGCATAGCTGACACATATGTACACAACATAACACGTTTGTTATACGCAGTACACCTCAGCATGCTACACATAGTGTAACCGGACACCCGCTGCCAGATCACACTTCAGTATCCCACATGTCATCCACACACTACACATACCATACCTGAGGGGTAGGGGCCTAGCATGGGGCTGTGCAACACTCCTCAACACATAACACAGTCATGTTAGGTAATGCTGCCTATTGGACACCTCACACACCCTTGTGCAATGTGGCTGTGTAATTGTGAACTTAGCCACGGCACTGCGGTTCAGGTACAGCATGCTAGGCGGTGGCCTAGCACACTTTAGTGGCCTTGAGTGACCACATGATGCATGCTGATGATGGCTAATGGTACTACACCCCATACTGTTACGATGGCCATGTCCAGGATTGGTATCCCATCACGTATACATGCACCACTCATCCAGAGTGTGTACATAGTATGCATGTGCTACACCTGTGTCCACAATTATCTGCTACAGACACAGACACTGCAATCAGACATGGAAATCCATGTGACACACAGATACATGCAGCCATGGTATGTATACCTGTGTGAGATGGTGCACAGGACATTGCAGAGCTTATAATACTTGCACAGAAATGTCGTGTCCTTGTACACATTGTGTTCCAGGGTGTAGGCAATCACTGAACATGCACACACATGCAACACAACCATGTACACTGTCATTATCTATGGCTGTCTACACTCACACTGCATGGACTTGATCAACACTTATTCTGCATGTTGACACGTGTGCGTGACTGTTTGCCTTGTGATACTTTCACCCACCTTCAAACAGTATTGAATATGATTTGGATTTCTGTTGTGTGTGTATCTGCTGTAGTGAGGAGTGTGCATGTGTTCCTGTGTTCCTGTGTGCCTGTGTGCCTGTGTGCCTGTGTGCATGTGTGCATGTGTGCATGTGTTCATGTGTGCATGTGTGCATATGCAGACCGTAACGTGTGTTTCCTGTCTTCCTCTCACAGGTGCTGAGGTAGGGCTTGGCGAAAGCAGCAGGTGACCTGAAGCCACTGCCATGGATAGTGGTGATGATGACACATGTATTTTGGCACAGGGAGATTTGACAGGGTCTGTTGTTGGTCCACCAATTGACAGTACACAGGGTTCAACCCCATCTATGCGCACACTCATTCTGCCATTGCATCCCTCACCACCAACGGTCATAAGGGAGGGACAGCATACAGTTGACATTGACCAGGATAGTGTGGTACCCATGGCACGTGCATCCCCTCACAGCTGCCATAGCCATAAACTCAGAATGGTACCACATAGGCGGAGGTCCAGGGATTCTCGGGGGAGCACCACTGGACGTATTACCCCCGGCAGGCATGCCCTCACAGGTCTTAGGATGACCACTATGTTCCGGGCTGTAATGCAGGCTCATGCACATATGGAACGGTACACCAGGCAGGGACTTAGGGTGCAGAGGGCACATAACACCACTATCATTGACAGCATCCATGACCTTGCCGGTGCCATCCGGACATACACCGAGGTCATTGATAGACATTGGGGGGAGGCAATAGATGCCCTCCACAACATGTCTTCCTCAAGCCAGGACCGTGCGGGACAGTTGCGATGTTGACGCGGATGCATGCCAGCAACAGCAACCGTTGGCAGTGGTCAAGAACAGCCCACAGCTCACAGCCACTCCCTTAGTGGCAGTACCAGCCCCAGCAATGGGGCTGGCCTGTCCATTGTCCGTCCCAGTAGACCACGTGCATGTGGCTCTGGCCAGTCCCAGCAGGGACATGGGTCCAGTCATCATACCTCTGCCTCTGATGACAGCACCCAGTCAGGGTTGGTACCCGATACCATCCATAGCACCCCTGCCAGGCACGGGTACTGTGTCCGTGGCCAGCCACAGTGATCCCAAATAAAACCAAGACTCTTTCCACAAAGGGCAAACGTCCAGTCTGGTGGACCCCAGCCATTAACAAACTTTACAATAAGAGGAGAAAGCTATTACATGATAGAACAAAATCCATAAAGGAAGTCACCCTGATCATTATTAGTAAAAATACGAGCACTCATAAAATCAACTAAGGCCAATTTTGAGAGAAAAATTGCCATGGATTCAAAGGACATTCATAAGGCCTTTTTCAGCTATGTTAGGAACCTGGGTGGAAACTCCCAGATATGCTCAGAATTAGTCCAAAATGATACAAAAATCACTGAACCCACAGACATTGCCAACATACTGGCAGGCAGGTTCAGTGCAAACTTCACCCCCCTCTCCCCCCCAAAGGAGAGATAACTATCCCAGCAGAGTGTAGCCTCCCAGACATCTCAAATGCGCAGGTGAAAGCTGCTCTCTCTAAAGCTAAAAACAGCATCAATGGGACCGGATGGTGTCCCCAGCTGTGTGCTACACGAGCTAAATGAGGAATTATACCCGCACATAAGGCAGCTGTTTAATCTCAGCCTTACCACAGGATACGTGCCCAAGGAGTGGTGTATGGCAACTGTGGTCCCACTCCACAAAGGCAGTGCCTCTACGGACCCTGGTAATTACCGCCCCATAAGCTTAACAAGTCTAGTCTGCAAAGCTATGGAGAGGATCATAATGGAGCTCATAAACAAAGATATAGGGGACTTGCAGACATTGGACCCGACCCAGTTTGGCTTCGTCAAGGGCAGATCATGCCTTTTGAACTTGGTTGGCTTCTTCGAAACAGTCACCAAGGCCATTGATGAGGGAAAGGCAGTCCATACAGCCTACCTTGACCTTGCAAAGGCCTTCGACACAATACCCCACTGGTATTGTAGAAAACTTACCAGCTTAAATGTAAACCCATATGTCACAAGATGGGTTGCAAACTGTCTTAAGGACAGAACCCACAGGGTTAGAGTTGCTGGCGCTATGTCAGACTCCAAGCCGGTCACAAGTGGTGTCCCATAGGGCTCGGTCCTTGGCCCCCTATTGTTCGGCATCTACTTCTCAGAAGTACAGGCCAACATGGGAGGACTTTGGCTGACAAAGTTTGCAGATGACTGCAAACTGGGCGCCATAGTGGAAAGTGCATCGGACACGGATATCCTTCAGAAGGGACTCACGGAAACAGATAGCTGGTGCCAGAGCCATGGCCTGAAGTTAAACGCCAAAAAATGTATAGTCATACCCTTTGGGAAAAACAAGGTATCCCCAAGCTACCATATAGGTGGCAATCCACTAAGCACAGAAGAAGTTATCAGGGACCTGGGGACCCAGGTTGACAGTGGCCTTTTTTTTTGACACTCACGTTGCTAAAGTGGTTAGAAAGATCTTCTACATTGCCCACCTGATCACGAAGGGATTCACATCCAGATCTAGTGAGGTCATTGTTCCCCTGTACTCTTCACTTATCAGACCAATGATCGAGTGCAATGCCCCATTCGGGATGTATCTCACCCGACATCTGCAGCAATTGGAGAGACCATAAAAGTTCCTCACCAAAAGAATAAAGGGACTCCAAAATATGTCATATGCTGCCAGAGTGAAGAAACTCCAGCTCTATTCAGTTGCATACCGTCTGCTCAGAGGTGACATGTGCCTGACATACAAGGCCATGTCCAACCCGGAATTAATGGACATGCTCCACCTCAAAAAATCCAAATCCACCAAAACCACTAGAGCAAGCAACTTAAACCTTAGCACGGATATAAATAGGACATGCTGGAGGGATAGATTTATCACTCAGAGACTCCCTATGCTGTGGAATAAAATCCTGATCCATGTGAGGCAGAGCACCTAGCTGGCTCTGTTCAAGAGAAATCTTGACCTGTGGATGGGAGATCATAGGTTTATCCTGGGAATCATCTCTGTGTCACTGCTGGACAGAGGCACAACAAACTAATGGGCACAGTATTTTTTCATATAAGGGGTGGCGTAAGCCACAAAAATTTGGGCTAGGCTTATAAATGCCTTAGGGCAGATAGCCTAGTATAAACCTATGAACCTATGAACCTATAATCTGTACAGCCAAGCAGGTACAGTCTGTGGCTGTCCCACAAACCACCGTATATGGCAGCCACATAGTGGAGCTGTGTGAATGCAGACACTCACACATTAAGCAAACAACTAGGGCTCACACATACACACACACACACACATTACATCAACATTGGCCCATGCTGTACTGTTGTCCCACCCCCCCCACACACACAGACATGTCAATTGGATGAGTCAATGTCAGGCTCTGGCAAACAACAAAACTCCCTGTGCATATGATGATACCTGTGCCACCTCATGTCATCTGCATTATCGATGGAGGGACAGGCTAACATGGTGCTGATGCACAGGGTGACACTATAGCAGTGGGGCAATAATAGCGAGTTGTCAACAAGGAAGTCTAACTACATCCTTGTAGGTATATCTGAGCAGACATTATGCATCAAAGCTCTTATTGTCAATGTAGCATTGTTTACACCACTGTTAGTTCTGAGTACATATTATCCACCCATGTGCCACTTGGCTGATGTGTGATGTGTTGCCAGCATGTTAGCGAGTGGACAGTACGTGTGTGATGTGTGCAGTACAGATTAGCAAGTGTACATCTGTGAACATGGTGGGTGCACACTGTCTGGATGTACGTGCATAGTGGACACATGGGAAGTGTGGCATACCCTGTGGTACACATTATTAACATCCCATTGCATCTTTCAATGGCCAGTATGCATTCTACTACAGTTATGTACTAACATGGGTAGACATGTGTAAGACATGGGTTGACACTAAGCTGCGGGTGATACCGTTAATATCAGTCAATGATTTGCAGTCTGGTAGTATACACAACCTCAACAGCATGACTATAAGCAACCATTGAATGATGTCCTGACAAATGACACATAGTAGTAGGGAACCCAGTATCAATTGGATCCTTCTGGTGCTACACTATAACACTAACCAGTGGTGATGACCGCCACCCATTACTGTGACCACACCTGTGTGTCATATAGCCCCCTTAGGTACATGCAGACACACTAGGGATGTGTCCATCCAAATCTGGGAATGCATGGAATGGCCTACAATGCATTCCCTGGATGGGACACATATCCTACACAAGGGTATCATACAGACAGATACCTGTTGTGTGATACATGCTGTATAGCAGTAAGCCGACTATGGCATAGTCATCCTCATGTACTATACATACTATCCCGTCAGTACCACACCAGTGGTAGCCCTCAACATGTATGCCGGGTACCATTGTGTACATACAGACCCATGTTACGTCATGTGTCCCTTGGTATCCATAGGTATTGTGGAGTCCGAAGGTGTATCACAGACATTAGAGGCCTGAATGCATATCCACAAGGCAGTTGTACACCTATAAAGACTGTCCATTCTTGGCAGACTTTGTTGTGTATGACCATGTCTGACATATACCCCAGGCATATACCCTCACTCACACTACTCTTAAGTAACTGTCATGGGTGTGTGTGCCACAGATGACCTTGGCCACAGAATACAACAGTGGACGGCCATGTTACATACATACATATGCGACCGATGATCTGAGTAGCAGCAGCACAACCTGTCAATGGAAACAAATGTATTCATGTAGTATGCAGGCTTCGCACCTATGTTGTGATTGAGGGGACATGTACACATATATATTTGCCATGCAGATACCTGATGTCTGCAATGCACTTACTGTTGTCATCATACTATGTCATACCATAGTAAAAGCAAAACCCACACAGTGTTGACCAACAGTGACACACACACAGTCAGCATTTGCAGGATTAAAACCCCTACCTAACTATGTTATGATACTAGGGAGAGACACATTAACACAGCACACTATTTGCTTTATTGGCTGGTTTCCCTTCTCCTGCTGTATTTGTAGGATGGTGAAATCATCAGACTTTCCAAAGAGGAATGTACCTCTTTCAGTGTGTTTTCACAGTCTCCAAAAAGGGAACACCTCTCAAAGGAAACTGCACACAACACCCCACCCCACCCCACACACACACACACACACACACACACACACACACACACACACACACACACACACACACACACACACACACACACACACTTTGCATGATTCAAACCCCTACCTAACTATGTTATGATACTGGAAAGAGACGCATTAACACGGAGCGCTATTTGCTTTACTGACTGGTTTCCCTTATCCTGCTGTATTTATAGGATGGTGACATCATCAGACTGGACATGGTGATGTGTGTACACTTTGTATTATGCCATTCCAGGAATGGTCCATGTGGGTCAGCAGATTTCAACAGCTTGAACATCACCTCAGTATCCTTACTTTGTGTGATCTATCTGTGGACACATTGACATTCTGTCATATGTCAGCACATATTTATGCACAGCTTCTTGGTTTTGTGGATACTACATGTGTCTGGGATGTTGATAAAGGGCTATTCAAAGTCTATGTGACACATGTGTAGATGTGTTCATTGATGTGTGTCCTGGGTGGCTGCCTTGCAAACAGTCTAGCATATTTGGGAACCATGATCCGCACATGAACATACCACAGTTGGTAGGGTTGTGTGTGTGTCAGCTTCCAATAGCTCTGTTTATGACTGCAACCATGATGGACTCCATGACCTTGCAGATCAGACCTCATAGGCGTACTGGACTTGACTTCCCATGGTGTGTTGTGCACCAGCACTTGTGGGGAGTGCCATATGTAGCTGTGACACATTCAACGGTTCCACATCCTGTGTAGGGGGTGTGGCTCAGCTGACTGTTCAGGTGCATGATCTGTTTGTTCTGTAGTTTGTGCATGACAGATATTGGGAATCAATGTATTCCACCTGCTGCCATGCTTTTGGTAGTGGGGGTAGCTGCTCATCCATTCTACATGTGATATCTCCTGGTATGATGATGTGGACTATTGTCAGTGGGGGATGGGTATGTACATATGGGCCTGTCTGTCATGATGTCGGCATTGACACTCAGGTACAGTTGGCCCTGACTCAGGACATATATGTGTGTACATTGATATTTATGACATAGCTGAAGGAGGTGTCATGATTCAGTCTGGACTCCTTCTCAGCTCCTCTTTACAAAACACTAACGAACATGAGCACTAATCCCTGTTATACTCTTTTACATGCTTAACACCCTACTGATCCTTTGTGATCAGGCTACAGAGTATGTCATGATAATATCCTGGCATGTCCGGGGGTCGGTTTTGTGTGTACTCTTCAGTCCAGCTGGTGGATATTGTGATATTGACACAATGTCACATCTGCCTCATGTACACAGACAACCCTCTCCTCCTCCCGACAAACTCAGATATATGTGTGAGATGCACCTATATAGACATACAGGGAGCTAAACTCTGTCGACCCATGACTGGCACAGTCTATCAGGTGGTGAAGGTAACCACATACACCACATATCAGTCTCACATATCCTCTAGCAACAGAACTCAAACCACATTAGCACACATTGACATACTCAGATGCTGTAAATGTACTCTACCTAAGCAGCAGAGACCTCCAAAGCAGACACACACACACCTGCTACCCCACTACAATACCCACATATCACTAAGTTCACAATGTCAGTGTGCCACACAGTCACTGCCCTTCGGGCTAAACAACACACCTAATGCACTTGTAATAGGAGACACTTATGTTCAGACACACTGATGTACCACTCACCAGCCCTGACAAGAGAATAGTCACTTTGGGCTGTCTGTTGGGTGCCAGGATCTGCCGCATAACACAGGCAGTCAGGTTACTCCAAAGCAAGTACAAGAGTGGCACCATCATTGTCCATGCTGGTGTGTGTAACCTCAGACGTTACTCCCTGGACCACATGACATGATACATGGAGGCACACTCTGATCATGTAGCCCAGGCCAGTATGACCCTGACCTTGTCTAGCATCTTACACCCACCAATTATGATGTCACAGTATACGGACACACATATCACATTTAACAGTTGGCTAACAAATTTGTTTCATTCATAGGGGATACAGTGTCTGTCAGTGTATGGTGACATGCTCAACATGCCACGTAGCTTCACTATGGACAGCTTGCACCTGTCACCCTTGGACTTTGGTATGCTGGCTAAGGCTCTTGCTATCACCAGAGTGCCTTTTTTAAGTAGGGCTCAGAAGACAAACCCACCTCCATTGACATTACAGGTTAAATGAAGCTAAGTGTAATGCTGCTCAGCAACACTTGTGTTAACCTCATATTGTGGCCACTCAGGACTCTCCTCAGTATGAAGGAGAGCAATATCTGTGCACTGACAGACACCGGGTTCAGGCTTGCTTATGCACACCAGCACTACCAGGTTATGTTTAATATCATGCTGTCTGACAACAAGACTTGGAACAGACAACACAACTAGGGGGAGTATCCATATACATCACAGATACACACACCTGCAGGTTAGTAGCACTGCACAAAGCATCACAGACCATACATATACAACTACCATTGTGCAATACTGCCTTTCAGTTTGTTGCCTGCTACAGAACACACTCCCAAACTCAGGAACCACACTCGGCTTTTGTGGGAACTATGGAGAATATGAAGGTCTCCACAGACACCATTATATTGTGTGACTTCATATACGCACATATTGACTGGGGATACTACTCAAGCCCCGACAACCTCACCCAACAGTCACTACAATTTGTGGACTCATATGGTTTGGCACAACCAGTCAGCACAGCCACAAGGGGGAATATATATTGGACCTGCTCATCAGCAACATGGGGACTCTATGTTCCACAGCAGCGATATACCCATCATTGGTAAGGTCAGAACATACATGTATCTCACAGGACATATGTATACCCTCCACACACCCATCCTGGGTAATCCTGGTGAACTTCTCATGAGACAACATCTCACTTCAATGAAGGAAGGTGGTATCCTTCAGAGATCCTGAGACAGTGGCATATACAGCTCACACTGCTGCATCCTTTACATACACATTCTATGGACACTAGTGGACTGCATGGATTGTGCTATCCCAAATAACAACAAGACCCACTACTACAGTGGCAGGGGACCTGTCTGGTAGACCCCAGCCATTAATAAGCTGTACAACATCAGGAGGATGCTACTACATGATAGAGCACAATCTCAGACTGGGAAGGCATCTGTGATCTGTACTAGCAGACAGCTACAATCACTCATGGACTTTTCAAAGGGCCGCTTCTACAAGACAATTGCACCTGACACATAGGACTATCACAGGGCTTTCTTCAGTTATGTCAGAAACCTGGGTGGACACTCACTGATATGCTGTGAGTTACTGCATACTGACTAAACCTGCCCTGAACCCACTGGCATTGCCTACATCCTGGCAAACAGGTTCAGTGCAGATGTCTCCCACCCATCCCCCCTAAGGCGCAACTATCCATCCCAACAGAGTTTAACCTCCCTGACATCACACAGTAACAGGTGAGTGCTGCCCTCTCCACAGCGTACATCACAGTATCAATGTGACCAGATGGTGTCCCAGCCTGCATCATACATGAGCATTATGACAAATGCAACCCTCACATTACATCACTGTTCAATATCGGAGTTACCACAGGATATGTACCCAAGGAATGGCGTACTGGGACAGTGGTTCCGCTCCACAGAGTTGGTGCCACAACGGACCACAGACAATATTGCCCTATAAGCCTATGTAGCCTGCTCTGCAAAGCTATGGAGCATATTGTCATAGGACTCCTACACATAGACATCGGGAACCTACAGACACTGTGTCCTACTCATTTCAGCATTGTTGTGGGCAGATCTTGCCTCTTGAACCTGTAGGTATTCTTTAAATGACTAACAGGTCCATCAACATAGGGATGGCTATTCACACAGCCTACCTGAACCTTGCAAAACCATTCAACACTATAACCCACTGGGCCATTATGCATAGGCTCACCAGGTTCAATTTGGACACATATCTCACACAATGGATTGATACCTAGATCAGGGATAGCACCCACATGGTCAGGATTGCAGGTGCCATGTCTGACTATACACCAGTTACACATGGCATCCCACACAGCTTGGTCCTGGGATATCTCTTGTTTGGTATATATTTGTCTTACATACAGGCTATCACAGGGGGAATATGGCTGAACATGTTTGCACTTGACTGCAAACTGTGTGCCATGATCAACTCTCCAGCTGCCACATGCATACTCAATCAGGGTCTCACAGAGATGGATGACTGGTGCCTGAGCCATGGCCTACAGCTAAATTCCATTAGTTGCATAGTCATCCCCTTTGGTAGTAACAGCATGCCCACACATTACCACATAGGTAGTACTCCATTACATACGGTGGGAGTTGTTAGGGGTTTGGGGACAGCACTTGTTCGTACTGTCACCTTTAACATTCACATTGCCAAAGTGGTTGGACACACCTTCCATGTGTGCCACCTTATCCCATATTGTTTCACATCTAGATTGAGTGAGGTCATTGTGCCCCTATACTCATCACATCCATACTTGGTTACAATGCCGCATTTGGGGTGTACCTTACCTGACACCTGCAGTAACTGTACTGGCCACAGACGGTCCTCACCAAGCAGATCTAGGGACTCACACAGATGGCCTGCATAGTTCAGATGCAGTAACTCCAGCTCTACTCAGTTGCTTACCACCTACTCAGATATTATGTGTGCCTATTGTTTACAGCTATACCCAAACCAGAATTACTGGACATGCTCCACCTCAGGATATCCAACTCCCTTGGAGCTACACACTGCAGGGACGTATACCTCAGCACAGATGTTAATAGGACATTGTGGAGGGATATATTCTTATCCCAGAGGCTCCACTCACTACAGAATGTAATCCCAGTTTCACATAGGCAGAGCCACCCACTGACCACCTACTGGAAACATCTTGATGACTGTATGGGTGATTGTATATTTACCCCTGGGATATCTTCTGTGTCCCTGCTAGACAGAGGCACACTAGCATAAATGTACATGGGCTATCTTGTGTGACCTACTATTCACACACACAGTGTAGTAATCTGACAGAGTTGCGAATGCCAAACACACTCTGGCTAGGCTTGTACATGCCCTAGGGCAGATAGCCTAGTATCAACCTCTGAACCTATGCTAATGTTCAAGATGCACAATGTTTATTGCTGATACTGTTTGCAGGTCTTTATCATCTTTGCTTTACCAGTTTCCATGAAGAACTTCAGTATCTGCAGAACATCTTTGATTATGATAGGGTTACACTATATTATAGATGTGTCTGTTGTCATATAACTGTGTGCACAGGGCGGATTGCTGTATAGTGACATGTTCCTGGGTTAACACATGCAACTACCAGATATGTGTGGCCCACTGCTGTACTCAGACATGGCCTAAGTGTGTGAGCATGCCCAGTTCTGACGTTACATGTTTTGTTGCCTGACATTTGTCTCATTTATTCAAGTGTGTCAGCATGCCCAGTGTGACCCTTCAGTATGTTGCTATCTGAGGTCCACTGCATTTGCTGATGTGTGCGAACATGACCAGTATTAACATTTATACTGTGTGTGTTGGAAGTCAGGTTCTGTTCTCACTGCAAAACTCACCTTTGTGTCATAACTCAACAAGGATTATGCTGTGACTGCAGGGTTTCCATGGAATACTTTGCATAGACTTATCAACATTCCGTCATACAGGTGGACCACTGCAATACTGTCATGATTTAGTGGTTCAGTACTTTGGCTATCGTGCACAGTATCTTCGGTTCGAGGCCCATCACTGCTTTATATTGTCATACTGAGCAGACCACACTGCTTAAGGGCGTGTTAAACAAATATGTGCATGTTGGCCTTTGTTCAGCTATGCCCTACTTAGACCAGGCTTGTCCAACATTGCTCAATATTCACCAACATTGCTGGACGTTGCCCAATATTACTGAACATTGACCACAGTTGTGCTAGTTGGTGTGTGCAATTTTGTTTGCATATACTACATGGTGGTAATTGCTGTTTAGCACTGCTTTATATTGCTTAACACATGGCATTCATGCCTTAGGTGGTGCTGCTGGGCTCCCTATGTCAGATGCACATACTACACTCCCTGCACATGTTTGGAAGCAGGTAGTGTCAACTTAGGCATCCCTTCTACTTTATGTGCTAGTCGGAGAGGGCTATCATTTCCAGAGTTCCTACTGAGTTAGTGTATGTGCTATGCATTGCCTCTTTGCCATGGCCAAAGCATACTGCGCATGCCTCCTTCTGCCTACTGGGGCAGGCTCAGGTTGTTCCTTCTCTGAGTCACGCTCTGCCTGTGATGGCCTTGGCAATGGTGGGGGGCTGTTTGGCCCAGGCCTATGCTGGTCCTGCTGCAGCTGTTTTCGCAGGATCATATTATGTAGCATAGCACATATCATGACAATTTGGGTGCATGTTGTTGGTGAGTACTGCAAGGCTCCACTAGATGTGTCCAGGCACCAGAACCATGACTAGTGCAGCCCAAACACATGCTGTATTACATTACGTGTTTGTGTGTGTGCCTCATTATGGCGTTCCTGTTCAGGTGTGTGTGCGTTTTTGATGGGTGTCTTCAGCCACGGCTCCAGTGCATAGCCAGCATCCCCCACTAGGTGACCATGTGGGATGTCCCCATTGTCAAATGTCTGGTACAGCTGCGTCAGATGCCAGATATGGGAATCATGGTAGCTTCCAGGGCAGCCTGCACACACATTCAGTATTATGCCCTGGGCATCACACACGACCTGGCAGTTGATGGAGGGGAAGCCCTTGCAGTTGAAGTAGACCCTACCTCACTTGCCGGCTGGTGCTTTGATGTGTATGTGCATGCAGTCTATTGCACCCACTACCTCAGAGTATTCCGCTATTTGCTGGAAGAGACGCATATTGCTGGCCAATACCTCACGGGAATTGGGGAAATATACATGATCACTGACATGTGCTGACATGGCATCCAGGAACTGGTGTAGTACCCTGGATGCTGATGCCTGTGATATCCCCATCATATCACCAGTTGGTCTCTGGAAGGTATCTGTTGCTAATATTCTTAGGCCAACACATGCCTTAGTTTCCTCTGGGATGGGTTTCCCTCTGTTGGTTCTGTGTGTGAGGCATGGCCTGCACAGCTCAACAATTTGCTGCAGGAGGTCTCTGTCCACTCTATAGTGCTCCACTATCTCCAGCTCATGTAGCCCCTGGTAGGTTACCCTGGGCCTGTACACTCTTCTCTGTCTCCTCACTGTGGGTTGTCCAACAGCATTTCCATTGCTACCACCCTCAGCATGTTGCATATGTCGCCTTGTAACAGCAATGGCAACCCCTAACATTTCTTTGTCTCAGTAAAGCTTTTCCAGTTTTCACTTCTATTAGCTTACTGCAGTGTCTCTTGTGAGAAACATAATGGACTGCTATTTGTAGAGTTTTAAGTGCTAAACTGGGCTGGGCTGGGCTAGTGTACTGCCTGTGTAATTGCCTGATTCTGATTGTTTTCACCTGCTAGCTCTGCTAGTACTCCCTGGTAGCTTCCTAATATTTGTTGTGCTTCCTTTTTCCTTTTTGTTTCCTCAGGGGGGAGCGCTGTGTACACAAGTGCAAACATGAGCACAGCAACTAAGACGTGAGCACACATGCTTACACGGACTAAAACTTGCTTATTCGGGTTAAAACGTTCTCACACCAGTGCAAATGCGCTTACAACTCTTTAAACAGCCTTATACATGCTTACTCTGGCTTAAACACATGCACTTATGCTTACACGCGTGCACTCTGTCTTACTAGGGTTTACAGGCGCGCACACACACTCATGCACACTCAGCAAGAAACTTTGGTGTTATCCATGGTATACACCTTCCATTTCTTGGCTTTCCCTAGCCTACCTGATGACACACCTCTTTCCATGATGTCTAAATGACAGCGGACACATGCCACTCTGCTCCAATGAGCTTCACTTCTTTCATACATACCCTCCTCATGATGTCACCTATCTTCTACTCTGTTATTCCCCATATCTTACTCCTACAGTCCACTGACTGTGCTCATTTGCTATGTAAACTAGCGATTCACTATCCTAACACTCATTTACATAGAATTGCCTACTAATGCTTGGTTACATGTCTTAGACTGAGCTTCCCCCTTAGCAACCTCTACACGTTGGCCATGTTGTCTTCAGCCTGCCATTCCCTTGCATTATACATTACCACTTTCAATAAAATCCGCATTTGTGCGTTTTAATTTGTAGTATTCTGGTTTTTAGAGCGCAGCCCATTTGCATGGCTCTGCGCTATGCTTAAACATCAGAAATCAGTGAAAAAAAAATATTTTTATTTTAATTTTGCATCAGGGAACATTTCCAATGGCCATATATTTGGCCATTGGCATGCTTCCTGCACTGGATGCAACCTTTATTTGGAGCTGTCACGGCTCCATTTTGCTATTTACAGAACGGTACTCAGTTGTCAACTGAGTACATTTCTGCAAATAACACTGCTCTTACTCGGACAGGTTCGGGTTTCCTGAATCACAAATCTGCCTCAATTGCATGCCTTTCGCCTGCAACTGAGGTGATTTGCATGTCCCAGCCCTATCCATGAAAGAGCCATTTTAGGAGCTCTCTTACACGCCCCTACAGGCTGTTCCCGGATCGCTCGACTGACATGATGGCTGCATGGAGTCTTACTCTACTCTTAGACTCCGTGCAAGCCATCGTGAATCCGGTCCTATGTCTTAAGTGCTGGTGAAATGGGAGTCAGTCAAATGAGTTTTATGTCAAATGAAATTTAAGACAACTGGGTAACAGTCGAACGGGTGTAAGTCAAATGAGATTTAGGTCAACTGCAATAGACCCATAAATATATATATAAATATTTAATAAATACACACACGCATGCAAGCACGCAAACACACACACACACACACACACACACACACACACACACACACACACACACACACACACACACACACACACACATATTCCCACATTCACCCCCAAATACTACCAGACTGCTAATCTCCCCAACAATTACCACTACCATGATGAGTGGATATCAGCTTTTGGACATATTCATTAACACGAACACACAGGAGTGATCATGCTAATTTAATCAGAATTGCATGGCTGTATAACCACCTTACTGAAATCAGTTCTGAGAATGGCATGTGGCTAATTAAATATACTTCTCCCCAAGAATGCCTCATTAGCATCAAACATGGCAGTGAAGACAGCTCACAGTAGGGCTGCATGTCTTTGTGCAAAAGTATTAAAAGAAGGCTGGTTGTCTCTGAATACAGAAAAAAATTATTGTGAGGTGTACATGTTACAGTATCTTTTCTGAACTCCCCCTTAGGTATTTCATGCATTTGTCATTCTTTAGCACATAATTCATAGGTTCATAGGTCGGTACTAGGCTATTGGCCCTAGTGCCTATACAAGCCTAGCCATAACAATTCCCTGGATATTTCTTCCCACAGTATTTACTTTCCCTGGACCCCTGTCTAGCAGGGTGACTAACGTGATCCCAGGAGTGAATTTCCTATCTCCTATCCAATCGTCAATGTTCCTTTTGAAGAAGGCCAAGGAGGCATTCTGCTTGACATGTATAGGCAGTCTATTACAGAGTATGGGGAGTCTCTGGGTCAGGAACCTATCCCTCCAGAATGTTTTGTTCATTGTGATGACAAGGTTTAGATCCCCTGGAGCGTGTGGCTCTGCGGGATTGGGACTTCTTTAAGTGGAGCATGCCCAACAGCTCTGGGTTTGACATGGCCTTGTATATTAAGCAGAGATCACCTCTGAGTAGATGATATGCCATGGAGTATATCTGGAGTTTTTTTAGACGGTCAGCATAGGGCATCTGCTTTAGGCCTGTGATTCTTTTAGTGAGGAATTTCTGTGGCCTTTCCAGCTGTTGCAGATGTCTTGTGAGGTACATACCAAATGGGGCTTTGTACTCTATAATGCATCTAATGAGGAATGAGTACAGTGGGACAATGACCTCCTTTTTTCTGGATGAAAAGCTCTTAATGATGAGGTGTGCCACATAGAAGGATTTCCTGACTGTTGTGACAATGTGGTTATCGAAGTTGAGACCACTGTCCACCAGTGTCCCTATGTCTCTCATCACACATTTGGTGTTTAGTGTACTGCCACCTATGTGGTAATTCATGGGTACATGTTTTTTCCCAAAGGGGATAACTATACATTTCTTGGCATTGAGCTTGAGCCCATGGCTCTGGCACCAAGCATCTGTTTCTGTAAGGCCCTTTTGTAGAATATCCACATCATTTGGGGATTCAATAATGGCTCCCAGTTTGCAGTCATCAGCGAACTTTGTTAGCCAGAGTCCCTTAGTGTTGGTCTGTACTTCAGAGAAGTAGATGACAATCAAGAGTGGTCCCAGGACTGAACCCTGAGGTACTCCACTTGTCACTTATCTGGAGCTGGATTTGGAGTCGGCTACTTTTACAGTCTGGGTTCTGTCAGTAAGTCAGTTGGCAGCCCATCGAGTGATGTAGGGATTTATGCCTAGCTTAGTAAGTTTATCTATGATTCCAGAGTGGGGGATGGTGTTGAAGGCCTTGGCGAGGTCCATATAGGCTGTGTGGACCACTTTACCCTCATCCACAGCTTTGGAGACTGATTCAAAGAAGTCAATCAGGTTCAGGAGACAAGATTGGCCCCTCACAAACCCAAACTGGGTGGGGTCCAGTGTTTGAAGGTTTCCAATGTCTTTGTTTATAAGTTCCATGATAATGCATTCCATGCCCTCGCAGATCAGGCTCGTCAGACTGATGGAATGGTAGTTCCCGGGATCCAAGGTGGATCCCCCCTTGTGGAGTGGGATAACTGTAGCTGTGCACCACTCAATGGGCATGAAGCCTGAGGTGAAGCTATGATTAAACATGACACTTAGGTGAGGTGCCAGTTCATTTTGTAGTTGATGTAGTACACAGCCCGCGATGTCATCTGGTCCCATGGATGCTGTATTCTTAGCTTTGGAGAGTGTGGTCTCTACCTGTGTGGCAGTGATTACCGGAATTTGGTAATATTTTGGTATTGAGATGGGCCCTTTAGGGGGTGAGAGGGGGGTGATGTTGGCACTAAATCAATCTGCCAGGATATTGCCAATATCCTTGGAATCAGTATATTTAATGCCATTCTGTTGTAGCTCTGAGTGGATCTGAGCATTGCCATTTAGATTCTTGACATAACAATAGAATGCCTTGTGGTTGTCTTTGGAATCTTTGGCAATTTTATTTTCGTAACTAGCTTTGTAGGATTTTATGAGGAATCTCAGCTTCTTACTGAGGCTGGTAAGGGAGTTTTTTACATCCTGGGATTTTCCTCTTTTCTGCAACAGTTTCTTCCTTCTGTTGTGTAGTTTGTTTATGGCAGGGGACCACCAGATTGGCTTCCTTTTTTTGGAGGAGAGTGTCTTGGTTCTATTTGGGATGGCACAATTCATGCACGAGTGGATGTGCTAGTACAGTGCCTTAGTGTAGGATTCAGCAGTCGAACTTTCAGCTCCCGTCTGCATGGGTGTCATGGAGTTTGTCACTTCTGACTTGAGTAGCAGGAAGTTGGCTTTGGAGAAGTTTTTATGGAAGTTTCCTTACTGGGGGGTGAGGGATGGATGTGGATGTCAAGGGTGATTAGCTTATGGTCAGACCTGACCAATGAGGAGGTGACCACTGGTGTGGAGCATCTATCTCCCATGTTGGTAATGGCCAGGTCTGGGATATTGGAGCCCCTGGTGAGACAATTGATTAGTTGATCCAGGGCATTGAAATTTATGAATTCCAAGAACCATTGGGCAAAGGTGTTGGTACCCGAGTAGTTTTCCCAGTTAATGGCAAGGTAGTTGAAATCACCTAGTATTAGGGTGTTTGGTTGTATCTTAATATTTTCCAGTATGTTTAGAAAGGTGTAGTGAAAATCTTGGGGCATGGTGGGGGATCTGAAGCAAACTACAGTTTGGATTGCAGTCTTACCTAGTGTTAGTTGTACCTGGAGAATTTCAGATGCATTGTGTTGGGCAACTAGCCTGGAGGTGTGAATATCCTTGGTGAATATGGACACTCCTCCACCTTTAGTGTTTCAGTCTTGGTTTGGTGTCTGAAAAGTGTGGTATGAGTTGTAGCCTGGTACTGCAGGGGTGCTCTCTGGAGTCTTGAACCAGGTCTTAGTTACTGCACAGATATCAATGTTCTTCATTTTTAGGAGTGCCTCGAGAGAGTGCATTTTGAGGTTTAGACTTCTAGCATTGAGTAGCATTACCTTCAGATTTTGCATGCTTGTATCTGTTATGGTGGTGGTTTTGTCCTTTGAACCTTGCCTAAAAAAAGGCACTATAGGGGTGGCAAGAGCTTTAGCCAGTAACCTGAATCCCAGGGGCGACAGGTGCAGACCATCTCTGGCAAAGCATCGTGGTTTGTCGATCATGTTGTCCCAGACATACAGATACTGAATCCCCTTTGAATGACACCAGAAGCTTAGCCAATTGTTGAAGTCAATCATTTTGTCCTTATTCTGTGGTATAATTCTGGGTGAAGGCATGATGCTACTCAGGGATAGGGTCATACCTGCCTGGGCCACATGATTTGAGAGCTCTTCTATGTCTCTTTTCATGTAGTCCAGGGAGGTACATCTCAAATCATTCACTCCAACATGGACAATGACAGAGTCGTATTTGTACTTGTGTTGTGAGTTGAGTGCATGCGTTATGTGGCGGATCCTGGCACACAACAAGCAACTGACTGTAATTTTCTCCTTGTTCAGCCTGGTGAATGGAACATCAGTGTGCCTGACTATAGAGTCACCTATGACTAAAGTGTTGGGTACGTTGTCTTGCCTTAGGGGCTGTTGTTGGGTGGTACACCGGTGTTGTGAGCTATGTGTTACTTTGGTTGCTACTGGTGTTTGTTTGCATTTCAGCTTTGGAGGTCCTTGTTGTTTGGCCAGGTTAATGTTAAGGGCCTCTGCATATGTGGGTTTAGTGTTGCTATGTGTGGGTGTTGATGGTGTAGGTTTTGAAGGGCTATGTGTTGCTTGAGGTGTAGTGCAGGTGTTAACCTTCGTCTCTTGGCTGTCTAGCACTATCTTGGCTGGAGAGAGCTTTGCTTCCAGTATGGCTATGTAAGTGCATCTCTCGCAGATTGTAGTGTTGGGTGGTAGGAGGAGAGGGTTTTCTGTATACATGAGGCAGTTGCTGCATTGCCCCAGTATGCCCAGATTCACCAGGTGGACAGGAGAAATCACCGGAAGCTGACCCTTGGACATGTCTGTTTAGGTGCTTTTTTTGTAAAGTACAAGAGCTGTTTGCCCTTACCTTTGCAAGGCACTTTGCAATTATAGGCTGTTTAGTGCCTATGATTAATTTCTCCTTATTAACAAGGAGAGTTGAGTGCTTGTATCAGTTTAAGGCTTTCTAGTGCTTTCCATCAGGTTCTAGAGCAAGTGCTAGTCACAGGGGTTCAGATTTTAGTGCTTCTACTAAGCAGCCAGCTAGTTCTAAGAGAAAATTTGAAGAGCAGACTTTCTGGCACCTGGAATAGTTTAACCATAGCACTGTAGTGCTGCACAATGTGAAAAATGTGCAAACACATGCGTTTTTAAGCCAGAAACTTGAAAGGGATAGAGATCAGCCCAAAATGGCTAATAAAATTACAATTTCAGAGCTGGAAACCACTCCTCTAGTGTTAGATAGGCAGTACAATGCTCACCACTCCCACTGGTAAGCAGTAGGACTTTCCTCTGCCACAGCAAGGTTTGGATAGCTCTGAACACAGAAAATAAAGTCCTGAAACCAGCAAAGCCTACTTATTTTGTATTATGAAGAAAACTTAGCAGGCTTAAGGTCATAGAGCAATACCTTTTACTTAAAATAAAAGACTCTTCCATAGGGCTATAAACTTACTTTTCCTTTGAACATATAAGGTACTTGTAGATTACAGATAATAAAACAATTTTACTTTGGATGAATTCATAATCCAGTGCCTCTCCCTATATCTTTCTGGCTCAGTTTTTTACTCATGAAAGGCCTTAGATTTACATCTCTCTATCCCTGTCACTCCCAGGGACTATTACCCAAGAGTAACTTCTGTCTTATTTCTCCTCAGCAGTGCACTCTCTTTAGCTTTTCCTGTAAGAATGGGGCATGTTGTCTTTCATACTGGACAAGAGTGTGGGGTCCCCCTCCCAAAGGGCACCAGCACTACAGCCCTGCATACTCCACAATGGTTGCTAGACACTGCTTTACTACACAGAGTATTTTATGACCTTTTTCCCCATTTTGGATAAACCCATAAAGCACGACTTCTTGTTTTTAGGATTGTCTGAGAGCACTGTCTGGTTAGGTGCCTTTCTCAAGAGTCCTGCATTAGGTGCTTGGAGGATAAGGGAAACAAACCTCGAATTACGTGATGAATCTTGTTAGCAGCTCACATCCTTCTAATAACTGTGCTAAACTGCCAGGAAGCTTTTATTTAATTGTTATTGGCTCTGTTGTCACTCACTTATGTGCTGATATTACTAGGTAATTAGCTTGCCCTGCTATATCTGTGCATTATAAAGAGATAGTGGTTTGCTTCTGTATCTGCTTTTGTCATCAGGTTGTCAGGTCTTACAACAGCATTCATTTTCTGATCAGCTTTTCCACTGTACACACATCTTCTATGCTGCAGAGCAGGCTGGCATTTCACATCTCAGTATCAAATAATTTTGTATCATTTTATCAGTCTTTCACCTATACATTTGCCTCTTTTAAGTACTTTCAAGCAGTGGACCAACCACGCAAGTATATTGCAGTACCTGCTAAAGTCAGTTGTGTTGTGTTTGCTTTTGTAAAGTTTAGTGTTCTCAGCAGAAATAAAAAAAAGGAGTTTTTTATTCTGTGTTTGCTGTTTCTGGTTTACATAAGCAGTTTACCTTTGTATTGGAGTGCTGCCTATATTTGTACAATAACACATAACCCCCAAAAAGTCACCAGGCTGGAATGGAAGCAATCGTATTAGGGAAGACCTATGAGCTGACAATCATAACTCGCTCACCACATACTGGATAAATCTAATGCATTGAAACTTCACATCCCAGAATGTTTGCATATATACATATGGGATTAGGGCTATTCACTGTAAGCACATTTCACTGAAAGTCAAATGACTGTGCACAAATCACTGAAAGCTCAATTCACTGAAACACAATTCACTGAAACACATTTCACTGAAAGTTATATATGGCTTTTTCCCCACTGTTGTGCGACACTGGAGCTAGTAAATATATAGTAAGGGGTGTGTGGGGGGCACTGCCCCCCCCCCCCCACATCTGGGGTGTGGGGGTCGTAGCCCTCTACATAGTTTGGACATATGTTAAGTTCAGAAAAGAGTAATTTATTGGAATTGCAAGTATCCATGTATATAGTTCAAAATATTTAAAATAGGTGGGGGACTATGCCCCCCACATCCCCCTTACTATATATACTAACTCCAGGGTTGCACAACAGTGGGGAAAAGGCCATATATAACTTTCAGTGAAATGTGTTTCAGTGAATTGTGTTTTCAGTGAAATGTGCTTTCAGTGAGTATTCCTAGGCCCATATATGTACCTGTATATCTATCTATCTATCTATATATATATATATATAATATATATATATACATATATGTATATATATATATATATATATAGAGAGAGAGAGAGAGAGAGATAGATAGATAGATAGATAGATAGATAGATAGATAGATGAATAGATAGATACAGCTACATATGTAGATATATCTGTAGCTATGCATTGGCTTATTGCAAGATCATAATTGTGTGAAACAGATTTTACACTTACTATGTGCTTTTTCTCCTGATTTTGTGATACTGTGTGGATGGCATATATAAGTTAGGCGGTAGGGGTGAAGTCCCAAAGATTGTGGGTGAATGAATGCTTGCCCCACCAAAAAAAAATAAATTGATTTTGCATACATTTTTGATGGGACCATCTTTCAACAGGTTTGGCTTATTCAGTATACTGTTATCAGTTTAAATTTCTCTGACTTGTGGCTCTTTTGAATAGCTTTTTGTGATACAGGCCTACATGGATGTGATACAGAGGTTTGTAATACTACATTATCATAACTAGGTACATTTTTCTAGCCTGAGTTGTTGAATTAAACTTTTTGCAAATAAAATGGTACATAAGAATATGTATGACAATATTTGTTTCATCATGAATGACACAGCATAAAGGTAAAGTTGTTCAGACATCATAGCCTAAGACAGTGTAACTGGTTTGCACTGTATAAATTATGTGTAAGATAGACAAACACAAAACAGTGTATTTAAAATGCAGTTTGTAAGCCTGATATTATCATTCTGTGGAAATGTTTGTTTTGTGTATCTGTTTGCCTGCGTATGTGTGCATTTATAAAGATTTTATATAAAACTCTGTATTTATGCATATATATATATATATATATATATATATATATATATATATATATATGTATATCTAGATAGATTTATAGGTGTAATAGACTCTTTGCATGCATTTATTGAGTGTTGCAATTTCTGGTAAATTTTTTGTGTGGTTACAATGATCAATTTATATTACAGTGGAAATGCAACAGTTAACTGAAATATAATTTCAGAAATTATCTTCTTTTTTTCCTGGTTGTATATTTAATTTCTGGGGTACTGAGGGCTTCATCCCCCACAGCAAAAGCATGTTTTTTTTAAGTGTTCACAAATATAAGCCATTCATTTGCTTTTGTGATTTTTTAGTTTGGTGTTTTTACTAGATTTTTATGATTACCAATTAACTTTTAGATATATTTTTTGCCCCTGAAAGTTCATTGGCAATGTACAGAAATACAGTCATATCTATATCTACAGCTACTGTAGATATATATATATATATATATATATATATATATATATATATATAGCTATAGCTGTATATATCTAAATATATATATATATATATATATATATATATATATATATATATAGATAAATATATATAGATAGATATATAGATATATAGATACAGATATAGATGCAGGTATAGATATAGGAAAATACATATATGTATATATACAGGCATAAAAAATGTATGTACATCTGTGTACATGTGTGCATGTGTGTGATACAACTTACACTAATAGAACCTGGCATGGACATATAGCAGACTTTAAAAGCAGTGACTGGGTAAGAAAGTGCCACAAAACTGTCTAAATCACAAATATATCCACCATTGTTGTCACATCAAGGTGCAAAATCAGTACAATAAATAATTTCAAATAGTTTTCTGTAAGTGATGGGCATTGTGAAGTCTTATAGTACAACACTTAAGATGTAGCTAAGCAGACCCTCATTGAAAGGTTTAGGACTTGGTGAAAGAAACCACATAATTACATTATTCTACTATAATCTTGCATTTTATGTTATTTGTATGCCATGTGTCAGCCACTATAAATTAAATAAGCTAAATGTTTATGAAGCAATAAAACATATGCAGGTACATGACTAAGAATAGATATAATATTATTCTGGTAACCAGTAAGGTAAAACAGCTGCTGTACTTATGAAAAAATATGAAAACTCTACACAAAATAAATACTCCTCTTCATCTTAGTATTTACTAAAGGTCATGTGACAGGCATATGTTTAGAACTATCATCATTCATATTTAAATAAGTAAACAAGAGCAGGTCATGAATACGAGGCTAAGGCATCAATACAGCATTAACTCTGAACAAAATTTGTTTTAATAACATAATAATAAGAAAGACAATGAGCCAAACAGGAACAAGTAACATGTGTGAGTGAATTTGCCATGGTTAATGAATTCATTCTGTTTGCAAGGGACTATTGGAAAGTTTGCCACCATCTCTGCCCTGCTGTATTCTGCAGATAAGAAAAAGTTGTCACTTGATCCTCTCAATTTGTAATTTCTAAATGGGATATGCCTTATTGTAAGATAAATGAGTATGAAGGCAGATGTAGGATTCATGCAGCAATAAAAGACATGATCGTTCGCTTGCCTATATAACTCTTTTAACATTCTAAACGGGGAATCGCTGTTTTCTTTTTCTCACTAAAACAAATATTTAGCAGGCACTAATTATTTACAGCACAACTGTTCGAAAACAACATGAAGTAGTATAATTCACCTAAAAAGAACGATTTTAAAACAATTATTTCAGTGCTGCATACCTTTGAAGTAATAAATATGCATTTCTTGTCATATTTTTGCCATAAATGTAAGAAATGCTGTTGGTAAATGTGTTCAAAGCTGTAGCTAGGACAACTAGTACCCTAGACAATCTCCTAATCAGCAACCCCCCTCAAGCAGAGTCGAGGAGTAAAAAAAAAAAAACAGTCCTCCAGAGTTGAGAACAAATGAAAATTTGAAAATGATTCCCTGCATTAGCGCTAACCAGCACAGGCCATACCTCATGTCTTCTACAGTGCTGATTGTACCCTCTAACAGCTTGCACCCGTGAACTGCTCCCTTCATGCTGCCCTGAATATAGCTTTGTATTACGATGCACAAATGAAAGCCACTGTAATGTGTATGGTCATATGTTTGGACAAAAGATAAGGAAGTATCTGCCTTCTGACTAAGTAGTGATGCCAGCATCATTAGTAAACTTAAGTCATTAAGCACTAGTTCATTGTTAGCACTCTGTCATCTCATGTATTTATTTATATTTTAGTGACTTTACTTTACATTGTGTGGCAGTCTAATTTAATTGCATCAGTTCATCAGACTTATACTTTTCAAGCAAGAACTGAAAACTCTACTAGAAGTACATCACAAACATGTTGCATTCACTAAGATACCCAAGACAAACAGAAGAATATAATAAGGTATGTAGCATCAACTTACTAGTCATCCATTCTTAAATGTTTATGTCATGACAAAAAATTGGTTAACAATACTGGATAACAAAGTTGCAAATTAACATTTAGTACAAATAAACTTATATATACTGGTAGTACAGCATTATCTAACTATTGGATTACAAACTTGAAAGCTCATTTAGAAGTTCAGTGGTACTGTGTAGAGGATTTGTAGATAAAATGCAGCATAGAAAGTACAGGGAGAGCAAGTCATTAGAGACAGGTAATCAAGGAGGCCGAGTGCAGGAGCAGTTCTAGGTGGAAAATAGGTAAGAGTGGAGAGAAGTTTTGGAGTGTGCAGGATTTTGGATTATTCTGATAGCTAATGGATATAGATATATTATACATGGGTTACAGCATACCTCTCAATCTCTCAACACAAGAAATCTGCACAAAGCCAAAAATAATGGTGGGACAAAATATTGCTCTATAAATTAAAAAAAATGCTAGATTGACAGATTTTGCATTGCTATATACTTTCTGAAGGATATGAAGTCTGAAACTCAAATGACAGTCATCATTTATTATTATTTAGTATTACTTAGTGACTTCAACCCTCTATGATTTGCCAGAAAGCCTCACAATTTCTGAGAAACAGGCCAAAAATAAAATCTGGAATTTTCCGAAAATCTAGACAGTTGAGCGATAACAGTTACAGTTTCTCTCTCCCTCTCTCTCTCTCTTTATATATATATATATATATATATATATATATATATATATATATATATGGTTAAAGGTGTACTTAATCTCAACAGCATAATACTGACAGAAAAAATATTGACATAAATTATCTAAATTCAAAAATATCTAAACAAAATTTTGACAGATTTGATGTTTGCTACTGTGTGAAATTTGTCACTGTTTTGCATCTTTGGAGTTGGTTTATATCATTAGCAGGTGGTGTCAAGGTTGCAAGGGAGTTTGCTGCCCTACAAAACATTGGTTTTGGATGTGATTAGATTTTGTTGATATTTTGTGTTTAGATATTTTTGAGTTTAGATATTTTTCTGTCAATATTTTTGCTGTCAGTATCATGCTGTTTTGATTATTTTAAGTATATGTACATTGTTTGACTATACTTTTGAAATGCAGAGCTCAAAATAATGTCTGATATACACACACATACATACAGAAACCCTGGTAATATGCATATATATATATATATATATATATATATATATATATATATATATATATATATATATATATATATATACACAGCATTTCTGCTGTACTGACGAGATTTAAAAAGGTCAAAACTTGTAAGTTTACAGCTAGTTTGGTTTGGCTTTATTGGCCTGAATGTTCAGATAAAGACTTAAAAAGTAAAAAGTCAAGTCATGGGCATTCAGAAGCCATGTAGCTGATACACTGACATGTCCTGAAGGTGTTATTTGCTTGTATCTAATAGGCCTCCATTACGTAAAGGTTTTTAGCTTAGGTGGGTTTTTCTTGCAATTTTTATTATATATATGTATGTATATGCATGCATGTATGCTACACACACAAAATCAAGTAATCTCCTTGGTATCCCCGAAGTCTCAAAACAACCCACTAAAGTGTAGTGGGTCCAAAAACAAAACAGTGTAAGAAACTTCTCTGTGTGGAAGATTTTCAGTCCATATATTTCTAGTTAATCAGTGTATATTAATCAGAGCAGATAAAGACGAGTTTAAGTTCACTACTTCTACTACTATTGTCTGATCTGATTAATATACAGTGATTAACTAGAAATATATGGACTGAAAATCTTCCACACAGAGAAGTTTCTTACACTATTTTATGCTACACACACACACACACACACACACACACACATACACACACACACACACACACACACACACACACACACACACACACACACACACACACACACATACACACACACACAAGCACACGTGCGCACATACACAGATCCATATATATGTAGCATATTATTGTGTTTGTATCAAACAAACCATAGGATTATGAAACATTCATCGCTTTGTGGCAGGCATTTGTATGATGAGCAGCCATGTGCAAGGTTTGTGCAATTGAAATCACACGCAAAGCAATATGCAACCATCAGTGAGAAACTCTATTCCCAACTTAATTGAACCTTTATCTATTATAGTACAGCAGAAAATATCAGGAAAAGGCCTTTTATCTCAAATTTATAAAGTAGTCCAAAAAGAATTTGAATACAACAAAGGAAGTTATTGGGATTACTTTAAATTCATAAATAACAAATTCCCCAATGATGAGGATAAAAAAAATAATTTTATCTTCATCCAAACAAACCACTTATTCATTCAGATGGAAATTATTCTCATGGAAGTTTCTACATATATCTTTTTTTACTCCACATACAATGGAATTAATATCCAAAAGTAAGATGTGTTGTTGGAGATGCAAGATAGTTATTAAAGCTGACTGGAGCACATGTTTTTTTGAATGTGTTTCATTTAAGCCATTTTGGAAAGAAATGAATGCCTTTCTACAGGCTTTATTTTCTAATAAATTTGTTTTAACCAAATCCCTAGTTCTTTTTAATACTCCTGTCCTTGAGTGTGTTACAAGATTGAAATATCTGATCCTGTGGAGCATACTAACAATTGCAATGAAATTAATAACAATATATGCTAATAGCTGTATAACCAGATGGTAGTGACCAACAATACTGTAAACAGGATATCTGTGTATGCAATTGAGGTAAAACAAAATGTCAGAGCAATACAGAAATGTAGAAAGAGCATAACGTGGTGTGTGAACATTAATGTCAATTACCACTGACTAATGCTCATGCACATGCAGGAGAATCACATAATTATGCTATGGTTGCATCAGCATTAGTGAATGTGTATGTGTGCAACAGACTATTACTGCCTCTGTCAGCCATGGTGGTGCACATTAACTCTCTCTATCTCTCTCAGAGGCACTATGTCATACAACCTCGCCTAGTCATGGCCTTTCAGCACTGAGATTATACTTTGGTGCAGAGTGGATGAGGACACCATACAGGAGTTGGTAGACATGTGTTGACCTTATCTGCAGGCCTACGGAAGTCATGGATTGCCAGTCCCAGTGGATACAAAGGTATATGTTCTTTACATATATTAAATACAGAGACCTTTCAGTGACTTACAGGTAGCACACTGGGGGGGTGGGGGGGGGGCTGAGGCATCTGTTTCTCTATGCCATGCTACAGCATGTGGGGAACATAATGCAGAATTTCTATGAAATAACCTATTTCCCTGAGGTGCTGGAAGCCATAGACTACACCCACATTGAAATAAAGACCCAACTGGTGACCTGGGAAGAAGCTATGTGAACCATAAAGGGTATCACTCCATTAACTGCCAGTTAATGCAGAATATATGTAGTAATATCTACAATGTGCCTGCATGCCACCCAGTCAGTTAACAAAACTCACACATACAGCCCATTTGTAACCTTTATCAATAGTTTGTGAAAGGTGACTTCTGCCATGGCCATCTTACTGGTAATGCCTAGTATGTCCTAGAGATGTGGCTGATGACACACATTTGAAATCCACAGGGTGTGACTAACTATGAATACAACTATGACATATCACAAGCCCAGGTCATTACAGAGCATGTGTTTGGGCTGTTGAAGGCATGCTTTCACTGCCTGGATGTATCTAGTGGTACTGTTCTGTATGCCTCTGGCACATGTGCAACAATATTATCAGCATGTACAATGTTACACAACATGATAATTAGGAGGCAGTTGTAGCAGAGTGGCCAACTGCAAGGTGAACATCTCTCAGCACACCAGTAAGTGGAGGCTGAATCTGAGGAGCGGTCAGTGGACGACAAAGCAGCAAGGGATGAACATGCTAGACAGAGGCAGGCAGACACAATATAGCATGGCACAAACAAAAGAGACAGCTGTTGACACACAGCTTTGGCCCATAGTAAAACATAAACACTACAGTAAAAGTGATGCATGAAAGCTCAGTACAAGATTGTGCTTACCCATGCATAAGTTAGCCACATGGTCCACTAGATATGGGCATCTCAAATAAAAATGTAGAAAAAACAAGGTATAGATATCATCATATGCACATGTGGGGGTGGGAGCATGTGTTCAATTTCGTTCCTAAGGGAAATGAGTGAGTACTGTACAAAATGTAAACTTATATGTGCACTGCATATGTGTGTGTGTGTGTGTGTGTGTGTGTGTGTGTGTGTGTGTGTGTGTGCGTGTGCGTGTGCGTGTGTGTGTGTGTGTGTGTGTGTGTGTGTGTGTGTGTGTGTGTGCGTGTGTGTGTGTATGTGTGTTAGGTATGGATAAGGTTACTGTGGAATGCTTAGAGAGGTCATCATTGTCAGTTGTCTGAGTATGTTTGTTGGGACACAGCCTCAGCAATGGTTACAGCAGGTCAATCTGAAAGACAGATACAGGGCTTGCATGAAGGAAGAATGGGCATCTCATGAATATCCCTGTCCATAATAGCTGCCTCTACCAGGACATCTATGGGTAGCACCACAGCCCTAGCTAGATGAGGGTATTCTGTATAACCATGTGCAGCATCTGTTACCAGACATGCCACTGCTGTGACTGCCATGACCTCATGGATGCCCTCTTCAACCTGTAGGCAGCTGTACATCTGAAGTCACTGTGTTCATTATGACTGCAGTCCATAGAGCCAGAGATGGATGTGCTGTGAGGACTGAGAACCTGGCTTGAACCAGTATATAATCACTTCTGCCAAAAATGTCACATATGGGACATGTACTCCTGAAGGTCATCCTGTACACCCTGCAGTACCTGTATTCTCTCTGCAATGGCTAAAGTGGTGCTATTCTATGCCTTCACGATGGCCCTGCACAAACATTGGGGCACGAACATCGATACAGCTATTTCTGGGTGAGAGGGTACGTATGCTATTGATGTGAGTCAATACGCATGTTCAGGTGGTCACCCCCTATGGTAGTTTAGGCAGGCATTAATGTTTGAGCCACAGCGATGACACTTTCCTGATGGCAAATTTCTGCACTAACATGTCCTTCCTATGTGATGTGTGTCCCTCTTGGTTGTCCATGCCTTGGGTAGCAGACTGCCTGTGTTCAGCACAGACACTGTGCTACTTGACTGTGTCAGTTATTCACTGTCATTATCATTATTAGAGTTAAACTATTTCCAACATCTGACAGTGGAAGTTTCACAGTACTGCACTCAGACAGAGAATCACCTATGAAGACAGAAAATCGGAAGGCGCTCTATAAATATAGCATATCACCTGTACCTTACTCCCCACGCAGAGTTAACAGCACAATGACTACAAGCAATACTGAGTAATATATCTTACTCATGGAGATGTCCCTGGATGCTGTCTTCAGTAGTGTACCAATCACCTATGAAGACAGGAAATCAGAAGGCGCAGAATAAATATAGCATATCACCTGTACCTTACCCCCCACGCAGAGTAAACAGCACAATGACTGCAAGCAATACTGAGTAATGTATCTTACTCATGGAGATGTCCCTGGAGCGTGCATCACTGATGTATCTATAGTACATAAAGAACACATCACTGAGATGCTAAGTAATAAAGGCAGCAACCAACATTAATCAAGGTGTAATGTAGAAGTAGCATTGCCAGCCAAGGGCATCTTCAGTGGATACTCTTGGGCCATGCCTCTGTTCAGGTCTGCTGTCCAATAAGCTGCCATGTGACTGACAGGAGCTCATTCTTCCTCAGTGATCCTAGAAACTCTTTAATCAACATCAAAAGTGGCTCGACCAATGGTCCACTTCCCATCCCACTACCTTCTTGTGCAAGGTAGAGAACATTCTTCTGCATCACAGATTATGTCAGTGGCCCCATGTCTAACCTTCTTGTAGTTATAGTCCTGCCACTAACTGCACTGATGTTAGCAATAGGATCCTGTCAAGCCCTTTGATGATGGAGCCATCAGCAGACTCCTGCCATAAGAGCTGTCAGCCAACAGGATCCTGCCAAGGCCTTTCATGATTGAGCCATCAGCAGAGTCCTGCCACAAGAGCTGTCAGCCATGATGACAGACAGCCTACAGCAGCAACTGATCTTCTGCATTAGGGAACTTGTTCTTCATAGTCTTTCCCTTGCCAGACATATTGTTCTGTGGATAAAAAATATACCATATGAGCATGTTACTTATGAACTGTTTGTCCAGCTGCTACATATACAGGATAGTACTGTTCCACCACAGACATTTGGGACTGTTAATAGCAGACTTAGGAATATCTCAGTAACAGGTGCACAGAACCAAGTATATGCGACTCCCTACCAACACACACACACACACACACACACACACACACACACACACACACACACACACACACACACACACACACACACGAGTGAAAACACACACACATGTGCACGCGCGTGCATGCACACACGTGTGCATACACACAGACACATGTACACACACGCATGTGAGCACACACACACACACACACGTGCATACACACCCACACACACACACACACACATGCTCATACACGCACACACACGCGCACACATACACATGCACTCACACAGCCTTAACCTATACAGTTAACCAGACAGTTACTCCCCGAAAAAAAAATAACATAGTACAGTTTCTATACATTCTGCAATACATAACCTTCTATAAGTACTAATGAATCACATCATTGCAATGCTATTCTATAGGAAAACAGACAACCAGGAAGTTGGAGCTAGAGACTAACTTATGCATCAACATCTGGGAGCCCAACTATGAGCAAAGCTTTCACCAGAAATATAAGTCTTCCCCAACACTAAAGCATTTGCTTTGAACTTTTAACCCATAAAATGTGAACAGATTTTTTTTTTTTTATGATTTTTTTTTTTTTTTTTGCTCAACTGCAGGATGACAGCACCAGATTTTTTTCTTCAGAATGAGCAGTTTGTCTTCTGGAAAGTGTTATTCAAACTCAATTATTTTGCATTCACATGGCTGATCTTTAAATAGCTGCCAATGAAATAGAGTTGCTTATGATTCAACTAATTTCTCTATGAAGACATTTTCAAATTTATATAGTTGCTTTTTCCATCTACTAGTAATTGCACTGCAATATTCCACAAAGAAAAGTCACAGCATATATATTTTTCTAAAATTTGCAGATCTTTTAATAAATCTCTGTAACCTTCCTCCATTGGCAAAGTTATGTTCAGGTAGAATGTCAGTATTAAGTTGGTTATTGTTTATTATTCATTGATAATGGAGAACACTGGACTTCGAATAAGAATACATCTAGAACACTGAATGATATCATTACATGAGGTCAGCTCTTAACTGTAATGGCAACGTCCAGCTGTATGTGCAGTCATCTCTACTACTGTTAGACTTTGATTGACTAGAGTGAATTTTAGAAAAAATATAGCATGAAATTTGTTTAGTTTTCAAACACAATATGTTTTTTTTCTGATGAACTGTGCTTTAGAGTCTTGATTAATTTCCTAATGCCACTTTTAAGCAGAGCACAGTACAATAACAAGGATGTTTTAGTCCTGTGTCATGCAGACTCCTCCCATCTAATCAAAATATTTTAGCTTGGCAATACTCAACAGCCTAAAATATCTGCCCCCAAAAATATGTAAAACAGTGAAGCAGATCAACCTTCTATTAAACTTTCAGTTCCAACCTTCTCTGTGCAAGCTCCTGCTTGTATAGCTTGGCTGGTATCGAATCTTAACTCCTCCCTATAAGGGTATATTCGGTACGTACTGTGTGATTGTCACTGCAATGTATATGGAGTAAACAACTGGCTGCACAACCATTTCAGCACCCAGTGGATCCTTTGATTAAAGGCTTGTATTACAGTGTACTGCAACGCTGTTATTTGTGAAGTATGCTGAAAAAAAGTGTTCATTCCTTTCTGCTAAAATGAAGTTACAATAAATATATGCTTTTTGTTATAAAAGCTATTATTATCCCATATTTGTTATAGTTGGACTAATGCAAGAAGTTCAAGATGTTCACTGCCCTGGATTTAAATTTCCATATGAGGTAGCTGTTTTATATCACTGGCAACTGTGATAACAGGTAAGAGAGGTTTAAAGAAAAGCTAGTACCAGCTGACCACTATTTTACAAGAATACCAATAAAGCAATTAATACATAAATAAATAAAATGCTACAGAAAGAAAGTCGCATGTTATGCTGAAAAAAGGGGAGAAAACATCAGAATGTTGCAGTGGCAGCTGACAAGGTACTTTATAGCCATAGCATTCTGATAGCAACACCAAAATGCTGACAAGGTACAATGTCCTCGATTATCACCTACTGCCTAGGTATAAAGCCTAAATTACCTTCTCAGAATGACCTCAGGAATGTAATCTATAACTAATGTATGCTTCAATTATGTATAGTTACCACTGACCTTTTGCTTCCTTTCATTGCTTATTAAATGTAAAAGCTTGTTCTGCTTTACCTGTTTCATTAAATGAGAACATCCTTTCTATGACTACATTGTTCCTACCTCTCTTCTGAAGTCTACACGACTCTCTACGTCACCTTCATCTTATTGTTTTGTTCTAAATCTCTTCTACATGCTTCTTCATTTGAAGTGTCGCTTAGATCATTAAAAGAATTAATGCATTTTGTTTCTGAACCCTTTTGGCTATCATTTTGGCCATCAGTCTGGCTGGTGTTGTTACTTTTGTGGGCAGATACAGTGTTCCCATATCCTCTCAATTTGCTAAATACCTACTGTCTGCCTCCATGGCACTCTTTATTCCTTGGCAACTTGGGCAACCTATCATCTTGACACAAGAAAGCAAAGTGACAAAGAATATTAGGCAGTTTTCAAACTAGCTTTGAAATTCTCTCTTAGAACATTTTTTCTGTAGAAGTCAAAATAATTTGTATTTTCAGCGACTGCATGAATAATTCAAGAGACATTTCAAATGTATTGCACATATCGGTTCACTGCAACAATTAGCCACTTGCATCCTTTTAGCCAACCAGTCTCACTATCAGAGAACAATTCTGTAAGAAAACAGACTTTCAGGAGGCAATATAGTGAGAAACTCCCTGACATATCCAAATTTATTTGTTTGTTTGTTTTATTTCATCATTTCCTTCATCTGTTGACCATACGTGTCCATCTGAAAAGTTTCAGTTTTTAGTGGAATCCCAAGGACAAAAGTTTCAATAAGTTTAAACATATAAGATATTAAACATAACTGCGCACAAATGACACAGTTTGCAGGAAATTATCCCTAAGAGTACTGGTGTGTAGGAAATTATCAGATATATTATGTACCACACAGTAATCATATAATTTATTTCTGAAGTATAGAATCTTCATAATTAGTTTGATATTATTTATTGTCTGTTACTAAACATCTTAGATTCATTTATTAAATCTAAATCATTGCAACCATCTTAGAAAAACTGTTTATAAAAACATGCCCTTTTGACTTAAAATTAAGACAATTTTTAACATGCAAAGACCAGAGAAAGATATAGCAAACAAGCAAGGAAATTAGAGGACAGGGCAACAAAATGAGTCAGATACTGTGCCTTTTGAAAACTGCAGGAAAATATATTCAGCAGATGTAAACATATAGCTCTTTTGATGAATAGAAAACTCCCATTTGTGTCCAACTTGAGAATTGCCTTACAACTCTGAAAATGCTTACAGTTGACATCAATTTTAATGTATTGACATGGCCAAACTACTGAAACTTTACACTTTTTACTTAGACCAAAAGTCCACGCTAAAACAAAATCCAGAGCAAAATAAACCTCCACGGGTGAAAAGTCTTGGTTCAAAGGATCCAATGTGTGTCCAACTGAAGGAAATAATGAGCAAAATAGCTTAGAGATGTTCAACAACTTTTAATCTTTAAAATAATAAAAAGGTAAAAAAAAAAAAGGTAAAAAAATCAGTCAAGCGCTTTCGCCTGGTTCCTACCAGGCTTTATCAAGATAAAAAACAATCACAAAACTAGATTCTTATATACCACTTGGAGTTAACAACATAATTAGTTCATCTTCAATTACGGTTGTTTTAATTACAGATTTAAAGCACCAGTGTCCTCCGTAACATCAAATCTAGCAACAGGCTGGTGAAATTCATTACACAAATAATATGTTGAATAGTTTGATCTAAAAATGTTTTAAAAAAATGTGTGAGATTGCATCTATACAAAACCTTTATAGGTATTAAATATGCAGATAAATAAATAAATAGATAAATACAGTCGCTTGTCACATTAAATCCGTATAGCAAATAATAGTTCATGAATTTCATTCACAAGCATTTTCTGCGATACCAATAAATACTATTAACTGCTAGAATATTAAGCCCTATTTGATTATAAAAAAATGATTGTACCTTTAAACACCAAAACAATGAAATACAGTAGGGACTTCTCAATCTAGAAAAATAAAAACCCAAAAAGTAATATATGACCAACTCATAATTTTTCTCTATTTAATTTTAAAACGCTGGCTATACTAATACCTTCATTCAAACCTGGAATTTTCGTGGCATTTAGCTTAAGTTGCCACATCAATTCCTTATTTTCCAACCGAGTCTCCCAGTCACCCCCTCTGGGGTCCTGAGTGACTTGTTCCAAAACTAAAAATTTTAAATTCATTTTACTACAAACCAAAGAATGTTTATAAAAGGCATTGGTATCTTTTTCCTTTGAAATCTCGTATAGATGCTCATATATCCTTTTTCTTAGTGGTCTCTCGGTCTTACCTATGTAGAAACTACTGCACTCAGTGCAGGTGCCGAGGTAAACCACCCCTTTGGATGCACAATTAAAGTAGCCCTGGGTACTAACTCTAAAATTTCTAGATGGAATAAAAAGATTACTGTGGTCATGAATATAGGCACATTGTTTACATGCACCACATTTAAAAGTACCTACTTTGTTGCAAAGATACAAATCTTTTTTGTACCTATAGCCACCTTCTAACAAACCCTTTAAATTGGTATCTCTCCTTCTTGTAAATCCAGGCTTGTCGGGAATAATTTTATTAATATCATCCTGTAGTGTCAAGAGTGGCCAGTATGTAAGAATAGATGCTTCTATATGTTGGGAGTCTCTAGTATAGGTATAAATAAAATTACTACTTTGTAAACATTGGTCAATGGCAATAGTTGGTATCAAACCCTTACCTTTTCCAAGTAGTGGTGGGTATTTTGATTCCCTCTCTTGTGAAACTTCTTTGATCAAATTTTCCACCAGATGAATTGGGTAGCCCCTCTCTAAAAAAAGTTTCTTCAGAAAATCAACCTCATTTAAAAAAAGTTCTAAGGTACTTGTCATTCTGGATGCTCGAATGAGTTGTCCTTTTATTATACCTTTTTTCTGATAAAACGGGTGACCGCTATCAAAGAGTAAAAAGGTATTAGAAAAGGTTCTTTTCCTGTAAATTTGGGACTGGAAAAGATTGTTAACCTGGTCCTTACTTAAAAGAACATCCAAGTAATGTAATGATTTTTCATTAACTTCATGTGTAAAAGCTAAAAAATCGGTAGTAGAATTAATGTAAGTGACAAAGTCCAAATAACTATCCATGTCACCATTCCAAAGTATACAGATGTCATCTAGGTATCGCTTGTAATATACAATTCGCCCCACCCAACTAGATGAAAAGATGTACTTATTCTCCCATAGGTGTAGTACTATATTAGCGTATGTAGAGGCACAGGCTGTGCCCATCGCTACACCTTTCTTTTGTCTGAAGATCTCTCCGTTAAAATATACAAAATTATTGTGAAGCACCACCTCCATGAATTCCACCAATAGATTAACCATACTATTACTTAGTTCAGATTCTGTTGCTAGGACTTCATTGAACCATTCCAATCCCGTCAAATGGGGAATACTCGGAAACAGCTCTATAATGTCAATAGTTGCCATTAACAAATTGGGGTGGTATAAGTTTTGATGAATGTCACTGAGAAATTACTTAAAAAAGTCAGCTAAAGATCTTTGGATATCAGCCTTTACTGGTAGAGGGTTGGAGGTCTTAATTTGAAAAGTTATTTTCCTAAACATCATTTTGTCATTTATGCAGTTACAGGTTCTTGAGACCTCTAGGAAAAAATAATTTAAGAGCACATATTTTTTCAGACATGGTGGCATATAATTCATATCAGAGATCGACACACATTCTAGAATAATGTTTAACCATTTGTGAGCCTGCAGTATAGTAAGGTATGATGAAGTGTGGAGCATACAAAACAGCAAAGCCTTCATGACCCTCATTATGATTAAAATTCAGATAAGATGGGTCATTTTGTTGGAGGGCTGTACACAGAACCCATGATCCACAAGTATGTAGACACTTTCTGCTTATTGAGTGGCATGACTAGTTATGCAGCACAGCATAACATCTTTTATGAAACAACTAGGGAAACAGCTACAGGGCTTGAAATTGACTTATGAGTAATGAAAAGCATGTATTTCTAATATGCTATAAAACATCAGGCAGAAAGTCACCCTTGATGGGAGCATTCTAATATTCTTATTTTGTTTGTTAACTAATATTAAACTAAATGTTTTCAGTAATCCTTATTTTACTAATACCCTTCTCTTTATATATGCACAGGACACATAACTAAAAAAACATAATACCACTGATGTGAAGTATATTAAAACAAATCTAATAACCTTGATATCCTCAAATAAGGATATTTTTATAAATAAAATGGATAACTGCCCCATCTCATCTTAAATCTTTGCTGATAAACATTGAAATATTCCAGGCAATTCTTGGTAAGGCAAAGTCTAAAGGCTGAGGCTTAACCTGTCCCACTGTTTGTTATGAGAAGAACAATCAAAATCAGATAGGGGGTAGACTTGGATGCCAAAAAACAAAAATGCAGTATAATGCTTAGTCAAGTCCAATGTGTGTAGTATAAATAAGAATAGTTCCTGCTTAAAACTGCAGTGAACCACTTTTTGGAAAAAAATAAAAAATACATTTTGCAAATGCCCTCAGTTTTCTGGATTTTAGAAGTAAAACTATAATTTTTATGTCTTTTTATCCTGTGCCTTCACTGCTGATTGAGTGAGAATTTCCCAAGGAACCAATCAGTTGAAAGCTCCTCAGTGAAGTTCAACTCCACCATCACTGTGGTCTGTAGGAAATAATTGATGGCGTTGTTTCTAAGTATGCACCGGAAGTATTTTATTTCTTTTAGAGATATTTCTCTCTACTTCATGTTTGTGTGGCCATGCTATTGGCATATAAATAAATAATTAATTAATTGCAAAGTGCATAGGGCTTATTCCCCACCTAATTAGTGGGGTTGCCTCCCCTGAAAAATGATTAGATTTATTTTTTTTCATGGCATCGGTTTGTCAAGCTGTCATTCACAGTGAGTTGGCTCCTTAGGGATTTTTAACTCAAGGACATGTAGTAGAAGCATTGTATACATATATGATTATCCTTGCTTGACAAACTTCTTTGTTAATAATGTGCTCCCATTTAGTAGCCAGGGATATTTAATATACCTTTTCTAGAGCCATTTGATCTTATTAATCTGTGAAGTGTTAGGTAGCTTTAGCAGATAATTTAATTGTCTTTTCAATTACTTCCTCTAAGGATCATCATTGGAGTACACCAAGTGAAATACATCAGTGGCATTCCTATTCCAAGTTATTTTACTTCAAGCAATGGAATGCAAATATTCTGTGTTCATTTTCTGGCATTCCATGC